>NC_091225.1:24500534-24588034 GCF_040958095.1 Procambarus clarkii
CACTATCTCAAATACTTTTATTATGTGCGATGTTAGTGCAACTGGTCTATAATTCTTAGCCGATGCTTTGCTTCCTCCCTTGTGTAGAGGGGCTATGTCTGCTGCTTTAAGTGCATCTGGTATCTCCCTCGTGTCCAAGCTCTTCCTCCACACTATACTGAGTGCCTGTGCTACTGGCACTTTGCATTTCTTTATAAATATTGAATTCCATGAGTTTGGACACAGGGCCGAGTGCATAGGCATATTGTCAATTTCTCTTTCAAAATCTGCAACGTTCGTGTTGATATCAGTTATATTCGCAGGGGTTTAGATATGCTTAAAGAAGCTGTCCGGATTTTCTTTTTATAATGTTTATTGGGGTGCTAAACTCATACTGCTTTTTCAGGATTTCACAAATCTCTTTGTCATCCTCAGTGTATGAACCTTCACTTGTAAGAATCGGTCCAATACTGACCGCTTTTGTTTTTTTGCTTTTGTTTTCACATATGTGAAGAAATATTTTTGGGTTTCTTTATCTCTTGTATGGCTTCCTGTTCTAATTGCATCTCTTCTGTGTGATACGAATGCTTCAGTCTCTGCAGTTTCTGCTCGATTTCTTCAGTCTCCCTTATATACTTATACCATGTCGTAGCTCAGTCGATTAAGGCAGCGTCTGGGATGCTCTCGGACGTAGGTTCTATTCCTCGTCACGGCCCTTGTGGATTTGTCCAATCTCCCTGTTTAAATTCTTCCTTCTTTGTAGGGATAGTTGAGAGTGCTTAAGCATTTCTG
The DNA here is from genome assembly GCF_040958095.1 of Procambarus clarkii. Taxonomy (NCBI): domain Eukaryota; kingdom Metazoa; phylum Arthropoda; class Malacostraca; order Decapoda; family Cambaridae; genus Procambarus; species Procambarus clarkii. The sequence continues at coordinate 24,501,306 of NC_091225.1, forward strand.
TTATTTTTCCTACTTTTGTAGTGTCGTCTGCGTTCTCTTTCTACGTTGGTCTTCTTTCTGGCTCTCCACAAAGGACCATGTTTCAGGCAGACTTTATATGCTTCAGAAGCCAGTTGTTCTATTCCATGTGTAGGACTTCTATTAGAACAGTTTCCCATTAAATGTTTGTAAGTTCCCTGTTTATTGTCTCCCAGTCTAAATTTTTAGTATTAAAATTTAATTTATTGATTAACCCCTCTCGCTTGATCATTGTTTTAGGCCTATTATGAGTATTGATGTTAGTTTGCACTTCAATGAGCGTGTGATCTATGGGGTACCTGAGATTGTAATGTCCTTTATTATGTCTTCATGATTTGTGATCACATCTAGAATATATTATTTCCTAGCTGGCTCTGATATCTGCTGGTTGAGTGAAAATTTGTCACAGGATCTAAGTAGTTCTCTGATCTGTGGTTGGTTATGTTAAGATAAATTTCGTGTATAATATTATTGTTTGCTTTGCTCCATCTTAGACTGTGCAGGGTGAAGTCTCCCTGGAAGATAATATCAGGTCTTGGGTTTGCCAGATTATCACGGCTATCCTCTATTTTGTTTATCTGTTCTGTGAATTCCTCAGCCGTTGCATCTGGCGGTTTGTATATTAGAATAATAACTAGGTTTATTTTCTCTATTTTTACTCACAGTACTTAACTACACCTCATTTGTAGAGTTAAGCAGCACCGAGCATATTGTTGTTATAGATTCAGCTACTGGGAACAAAAAGTTCCAAGTAGCACGGGCTATGGTGAGCCCGTTGTGGTCTTACCTGGCACAGGAGCGGGGCTGTAACTTAACTCTCCGAGCATACAAGGTCTTCTCTAATATACAAAGCTACTCCTCCATGTGATCTATTTCCCACCCACGCTGTCTCCGTGCCGTAGTGGTAACACACTCGCCCCGAGCTTCGCGAGCAATTTGGCCTGGGTTCGTATCCTGGCCGAGGAGGATTCACTAGGCGCCAATCCTTAACTGTACGCCCCTGTTCACCCAGCAGTGAAATGCTACCTGGTTGTTAAACGATTGGCGGGTCGTATTGCTGGGAAAATTAGGATTGAGGACCTGCCCGAAACGCCATGCGTGCTAGTGGCTGTACAGGAATGAAGAACTCTTTTATATATATATATATATATATATATATATATATATATATATATATATATATATATATATATATATATATATATGTCGTACCTAGTAGCCAGAACGCACTTCTCAGCCTACTATGCAAGGCCCGATTTGCCTAATAAGCCAAGTTTTCATGAATGAATTGTTTTTCAACTACCTAACCTAACATAACTTTTTCGGCTACCTAACCTAACCTAACCTATAAAGATAGGTTAGGTTAGGTAGGGTTGGTTAGGTTCGGTCATATATCTACGTTAATTTTAACTCCAACAAAAAAATTTTTTCCTCATACATAATGAAATGGGTAGCTTTATCATTTCATAAGAAAAAAATTAGAGAAAATATAATAATTCAGGAAAACTTGGCTTATTAGGCAAATCGGGCTTTGTATAGTAGGCCGAGAAGTGCATTCTGGCTACTAGGTACGACATATATATATATATATATATATATATAATATATATATATATATATATATATATATATATATATATATATATATATATATATATGACAATGTCAGACCACGGAGGAAAATGAAACAGGAATTTCCTTAAGTACTTTCGTATATTAAATACATCTTCAGAAGGAATGATTTGATTCCTTCTGAAGATGTATTCAATATACGAAAGTACTTAAGGAAATTCCTGTTTCATTTTCCTCCGTGGTCTGACATTGTCACATTCTTAATCACGTGTTTATTTTCGTGATATATACATATGTATATATATATATATATATATATATATATATATATATATATATATATATATATATATGTATATATATATATATATATATATATATATATATATATATAATATATATATATATATATATATATATATAATATATATATATATATATATATATAATATATATATATATATATATAAATTACCCATCACATCTATATAGATTATATCCTGGTATCGAGACCTGAGTGCCCAATAGTTCCCGTGCCTGGGGTTACTGTGAGAGCTCCAATTGCTGTATTGCGCTCAGTGAGGAGGACATTATTCAACGTTACTTTGTTTTTGGCTCTTGTTCTTAGTCCTTGTATGTTGACCAAGATGAACGAGGTTACTGTATTTGGTGTACTTTGATTGGCAGATATTTCTGCCAGGTCCATTATGTGTGGACATGTCGGATTTGTTGTGACCAGCACTGAGTGTTGTAGGGTTGTTGTCTCTCCTAGTTGTAGCTGTATTGTTGTAACAATACAATTGTAGCTGTATTGTTGTAACAATACAGTTGTAGCTGTATTGTTGTAACAATACAGTTGTAGCTGTATTGTTGTAACAATACAGTTGTAGCTGTATTGTTGTAACAATACAGTTGTAGCTGTATTGTTGTAACAATACAGTTGTAGCTGTATTGTTGGGTGTAATTGTATCTGTTCTGGTATACAAGTGGGTCTTTCCTCCAGTTCCATACATTCCCTCTGTTCCATTTCTTGAACCCTTTCTCGTCTGGATATAAAAAAATATTTGACTTTCCTGCAAAACTATTTTCTTGTTTGCCATGTTTGACGTAGCGTTCCGCGCCTTGATCACGACGTGACAGTTTGGGCAGCTGAGGTTATATCATGTTCCTGGTGTAATATATTATTACTGTTACAAAAGAACCAGTTTATAAAGAAATATTTGAAAATAACGAAAAACGTTCTGCCTGTTAGGCATATCGGACCTTGCATACTAGGCCAAGTAGTGCAATTCTGCCTATGAGGCACGACATATATATAAATATAAAGATATCCAGGGATATCCTGGTAATGGTCCTGAGCCTCGGGCTGACCCATTATGTGTTATTCATGCCAGTCTTACTCAGGCGGTGGATGAGTCTTTATGACTCATGTCTTGGTTTAGTAAGGTCATATCCAATGTGTTTACCAAGTTCTGGGTTGGTAACTTTTGATTGTTGCTGCCGGAGGCGGCTAGTTTATTGTGCACCCCATACCCATCCTGTGAGCCGTAGCGCAAAAAGCATTACAGAGGGCACAAAACGTCTTTATCAGACCTCATCTTAGATTATTACATAAACAATTTCATCTATCCTTCACACCTTATAGTTACAATGTCAGCTAGTTACAGAGAAAGTGCTATTACAAGAGCTACATATTTACAGTAAGTCATCATACATTAATGGTAGGTCTTATCGCTAATACATAATAGTTTGACCAATGGGGATATTACAGAGTCATAGGGGAGCTTCTGTTTATTATTAGTCCTCACAATACACTACTTGTTTCTGAATCTCATATGTCGTTCATCTACTGGAAGCGAAATGTGGATACAGTGCAAGGATTTCAGGTAATTTATCCATGGTAATAAGATAGGTTGCCATATCATACAGAGTGAGCTTAGATTTATCTCTAAATGGCTCAATTTTACAACAATCCAAGATATAGTGTTCGAGTGTGTGTCCCTGTCTTTGTCCACACACTTTACACTTTACTTCATCTAGATCCCTATACAAGCCGAACTGCCAGAGATACTTGTAGCCAAGTCTTATACGAGCTGTGACAACATCTGTTAGTCTACTGACTTTGTTACTTGCCCCATACACATGTTTTACTTCACACATTTCATTGCGATGAACAATGGACCTGCTAGTTCCAGTTTGCACTGTTCTACTTTCTTCAAATCCATCCAGGAGTTCTCGTCTAATGACACTTTTAAGGGACCTATTTGATAGCTCAAGATTCCGTTCAAGGTGGGTAACTCTGAGTGATAATCCGGTTGTACCTCCGCACTGCGTCAGTCACAGTCTTCCCCGTGACCTCAGCAACCTGTAAGACTTGTCCTGTGCATGGTCAATAAACCCTGATCTGGTGCACGTTGCAGCTGCTACATTGTGGGCCTTGTGCATCTTCTACATTGTGGCCCTTGTGCATCTTCTACATTGTGGCCCTTGTGCATCTTCTACATTGTGGCCCTTGTGCATCTTCTACATTGTGAGCCTTGTGCATTTTCTACATTGTGGCCCTTGTGCATCTTCTACATTGTGGCCCTTGTGCATCTTCTACATTGTGGCCCTTGTGCATCTTCTACATTGTGAGCCTTGTGCATCTTCTACATTGTGGCCCTTGTGCATCTTCTACATTGTGGCCCTTGTGCATCTTCTACATTGTGGCCCTTGTGCATCTTCTACATTGTGGCCCTTGTGCATCTTCTACATTGTGAGCCTTGTGCATTTTCTACATTGTGGCCCTTGTGCATCTTCTACATTGTGGCCCTTGTGCATCTTCTACATTGTGGCCCTTGTGCATCTTCTACATTGTGGCCCTTGTGCATCTTCTACATTGTGGCCCTTGTGCATCTTCTACATTGTGGCCCTTGTGCATCTTCTACATTGTGGCCCTTGTGCAGCTTCTACATTGTGGCCCTTGTGCAGCTTCTACATTGTGGCCCTTGTGCATCTTCTACATTGTGAGCCTTGTGCATCTTCTACATTGTGGCCCTTGTGCATCTTCTACATTGTGGCCCTTGTGCAGCTTCTACATTGTGGCCCTTGTACATCTTCTACATTGTGGCCCTTGTGCATCTTCTACATTGTGGCCCTTGTGCATCTTCTACATTGTGGCCCTTGTGCATCTTCTACATTGTGGCCCTTGTACATCTTCTACATTGTGGCCCTTGTGCAGCTTCTACATTGTGGCCCTTGTGCATCTTCTACATTGTGGCCCTTGTGCAGCTTCTACATTGTGGCCCTTGTGCATCTTCTACATTGTGGCCCTTGTGCATCTTCTACATTGTGGCCCTTGTGCATCTTCTACATTGTGAGCCTTGTGCATTTTCTACATTGTGGCCCTTGTGCATCTTCTACATTGTGGCCCTTGTGCATCTTCTACATTGTGGCCCTTGTGCATCTTCTACATTGTGGCCCTTGTGCATCTTCTACATTGTGGCCCTTGTGCATCTTCTACATTGTGGCCCTTGTGCATCTTCTACATTGTGGCCCTTGTGCAGCTTCTACATTGTGGCCCTTGTGCAGCTTCTACATTGTGGCCCTTGTGCAGCTTCTACATTGTGAGCCTTGTGCATCTTCTACATTGTGGCCCTTGTGCATCTTCTACATTGTGGCCCTTGTGCAGCTTCTACATTGTGGCCCTTGTACATCTTCTACATTGTGGCCCTTGTGCATCTTCTACATTGTGGCCCTTGTGCATCTTCTACATTGTGGCCCTTGTGCATCTTCTACATTGTGGCCCTTGTGCATCTTCTACATTGTGGCCCTTGTACATCTTCTACATTGTGGCCCTTGTGCAGCTTCTACATTGTGGCCCTTGTGCATCTTCTACATTGTGGCCCTTGTGCAGCTTCTACATTGTGGCCCTTGTGCATCTTCTACATTGTGGCCCTTGTGCATCTTCTACATTGTGGCCCTTGTGCAGCTTCTGCATTTTTCTCGAATTATTTTCTTAATCTGTGCTAAGATTAAGCACATGGTGTGTAAATGTCTACATTCTTCCTCTTAAGTTGCAAGTTTTGCAGTTTCAGATGCAGTGTTATATCCTGGTATTCCTGCATGCCTCCAGGTTGATGTATTCGACCACAGTCTTGTTTGACTGATATATCAAGATCACAGTCTTGTTTGAACTGATATCAAGACCACAGTCTTGTTTGAACTGATATATCAAGACCACAGTCTTGGTTGACTGATATCAAGACCACAGTCTTGTTTGAACTGATATCAAGACCACAGTCTTGGTTGACTGATATCAAGACCACAGTCTTGTTTGAACTGATATCAAGACCACAGTCTTGTTTGACTGATATCAAGACCACAGTCTTGTTTGACTGATATCAAGACCACAGTCTTGTTTGACTGATATCAAGACCACAGTCTTGTTTGACTGATATCAAGACTATAGTCTTGTTTGACTGATATATCAAGACCACAGTCTTGTTTGACTGATATATCAAGACCACAGTCTTGTTTGACTGATATATCAAGACCACAGTCTTGTTTGACTGATATATCAAGACCACAGTCTTGTTTGACTGATATATCAAGACCACAGTCTTGTTTGACTGATATATCATGACCACAGTCTTGTTTGACTGATATATCAAGACCACAGTCTTATTTGACTGATATATCAAGACCACAGTCTTGTTTGACTGATATATCAAGACCACAGTCTTGTTTGACTGATATATCAAGACCACAGTCTTGTTTGACTGATATATCAAGACCACAGTCTTGTTTGACTGATATATCAAGACCACAGTCTTGTTTGACTGATATATCAAGACCACAGTCTTGTTTGACTGATATCAAGACCACAGTCTTGTTTGACTGATATCAAGACCACAGTCTTGTTTGACTGATATATCAAGACCACAGTCTTGTTTGACTGATATCAAGACCACAGTCTTGTTTGACTGATATCAAGACCACAGTCTTGTTTGACTGATAGCAAGACCACAGTCTTGTTTGACTGATATCAAGACCACAGTCTTGGTTGACTGATATCAAGACCACAGTCTTGGTTGACTGATATCAAGACCACAGTCTTGGTTGACTGATATCAAGACCACAGTCTTGGTTGACTGATATCAAGACCACAGTCTTGGTTGACTGATATCAAGACCACAGTCTTGGTTGACTGATATCAAGACCACAGTCTTGGTTGACTGATATCAAGACCACAGTCTTGGTTGACTGATATCAAGACCACAGTCTTGGTTGACTGATATCAAGACCACAGTCTTGGTTGACTGATATCAAGACCACAGTCTTGGTTGACTGATATTAAGACCACAGTCTTGGTTGACTGATATCAAGACCACAGTCTTGGTTGACTGATATCAAGACCACAGTCTTGGTTGACTGATATCAAGACCACAGTCTTGGTTGACTGATATCAAGACCACAGTCTTGGTTGACTGATATCAAGACCACAGTCTTGGTTTGACTGATATCAAGACCACAGTCTTGGTTGACTGATATCAAGACCACAGTCTTGGTTGACTGATATCAAGACCACAGTCTTGGTTTGACTGATATCAAGACCACAGTCTTGGTTTGACTGATATCAAGACCACAGTCTTGGTTTGACTGATATCAAGACCACAGTCTTGGTTGACTGATATCAAGACCACAGTCTTGGTTGACTGATATCAAGACCACAGTCTTGTTTGACTGATATATCAAGACCACAGCCTTGTTTGACTGATATATCAAGACCACAGCCTTGTTTGACTGATATATCAAGACCACAGTCTTGTTTGACTGATATATCAAGACCACAGTCTTGTTTGACTGATATATCAAGACCACAGTCTTGTTTGACTGATATATCAAGACCACAGTCTTGACTAGTGACTGATATATCAAGACCACAGTCTTGACTAGTGACTGATATATCAAGACCACAGTCTTGACTAGGGACTGATAATGTTGGTTATTAATGTCACCTTTGTGCACTGGTTGCAAAGGTTGCAAGGATAGTTCTCACATCTGTATCCGTGATGGCGAGCCGTTATCAACAAGAGTGTTCGGAAGCCAGCATGTCTGTAAAGTGGAATATCCATTTAAGACTCTCCTGCTAAGAATAGCCCAACCACTTCGGCTGGACGGTATAGAGCGACGGTCTCGCTTCATGCAGGGTCGGCGTTCAATCCCCGACCGTCCACAAGTGGTTGGGCACCATTCATTTCCCCCCGTCCCATCCCAAATCCTTATACTGACCCCTTCCAAGTGCGATACTTGTAATGGCTTGACGCTTAACCTTGATAATTCTCTCCCTCCCTCCTGCTAAGAATAATTTCTTGCCTTAACTGAAGCTGCAGACTCTTGCCTCTCCTGGTGTACTGGTTCACTCGTGAGGTACACGAAGCTGTCAGGTAGCGGGTGGGGTGTATTCATCTGTGTAGTGATGAGTAGGGGGGGGGGTTGATTCATTTTTACTCGATGAGTCTGTCTTAAGATGTGCTGGTCAGTGTACACGCTACACCTGGTAGATGTACACGCTACACCCGGTAGATGTACACGCTACACCTGGTAGATGTACACGGTACACCTGGTAGATGTACACGCTACACCTGGTAGATGTACACGCTACACCTGGTAGATGTACACGCTACACCCGGTAGATGTACACGCTACACCTGGTAGATGTACACGCTACACCTGGTAGATGTACACGCTACACCTGGTAGATGTACACGCTACACCTGGCAGATGTACACGCTACACCTGGTAGATGTACACGCTACACCTGGTAGATGTACACGCTACACCTGGTAGATGTACACTCTACACCCGGTAGATGTACACACTACACCTGGTAGATGTACACGCTACACCTGGTAGATGTACACGCTACACCTGGTAGATGTACACGCTACACCTGGTAGATGTACACGCTACACCTGGTAGATGTACACTCTACACCCGGTAGATGTACACGCTACACCTGGTAGATGTACACGCTATACCTGGTAGATGTACACGCTACACCTGGTAGATGTACACGCTACACCTGGTAGATGTACACGCTACACCTGGTAGATGTACACGCTACACCTGGCAGATGTACACCCTACACCTGGTAGATGTACACGCTACACCTGGTAGATGTACACACTACACCTGGTAGATGTACACGCTACACCCGGTAGATGTACACGCTACACCCGGTAGATGTACACGCTACACCCGGTAGATGTACACGCTACACCCGGTAGATGTACACGCTACACCCGCTAGATGTACACGCTACACCCGGTAGATGTACACGCTACACCCGGTAGATGTACACGCTACACCCGGTAGATGTACACGCTACACCCGGTAGATGTACACGCTACACCCGGTAGATGTACACGCTACACCCGGTAGATGTACACGCTACACCCGGTAGATGTACACGCTACACCCGGTAGATGTACACGCTACACCCGGTAGATGTACACGCTACACCCGGTAGATGTACACGCTACACCCGGTAGATGTACACGCTACACCTGGTAGATGTACACGCTACACCTGGTAGATGTACACGCTACACCTGGTAGATGTACACGCTACACCTGGTAGATGTACACGCTACACCCGGTAGATGTACACTCTACACCCGGTAGATGTACACGCTACACCTGGTAGATGTACACGCTACACCTGGCAGATGTACACGCTACACCCGGTAGATGTACACGCTACACCTGGCAGATGTACACGCTACACCCGGTAGATGTACACACTACACCCGGTAGATGTACACGCTACACCCGGTAGATGTACACGCTACACCTGGCTGATGTACACGCTACACCCGGTAGATGTACACACTACACCCGGTAGATGTACACGCTACACCTGGTAGATGTACACGCTACACCTGGCAGATGTACACGCTACACCCGGTAGATGTACACGCTACACCTGGTAGATGTACACACTACACCCGGTAGATGTACACGCTACACCCGGTAGATGTACACGCTACACCCGGTAGATGTACACGCTACACCTGGCAGATGTACACGCTACACCCGGTAGATGTACACGCTACACCTGGTAGATGTACACACTACACCCGGTAGATGTACACGCTACACCCGGTAGATGTACACGCTACACCCGGTAGATGTACACACTACACCTGGCAGATGTACACGCTACACCCGGTAGATGTACACGCTACACCTGGTAGATGTACACGCTACACCTGGTAGATGTACACGCTACACCTGGTAGATGTACACGCTACACCCGGTAGATGTACACGCTACACCTATCAGATGTACACGCTACACCTATCAGATGTACACGCTACACCTGGTAGATGTACACGCTACACCTGGTAGATGTACACGCTACACCTGGTAGATGTACACGCTACACCCGGTAGATGTACACGCTACACCTATCAGATGTACACGCTACACCTATCAGATGTACACGCTACACCTGGTAGATGTACACAAATATATATTACATGTATTTGTACACTTGTGCCGCCGGTGATAAACATATTTAGTACAATATGACCGCCATTGCTGACGTTGTTGATGTAGATCTTATCTACATCAACAAGGTAGATCTATCAGGTAGATCTATCAGGTAGATCTATCAGGTAGATCTATCAGGTAGATCTATCAGGTAGATCTATCAGGTAGATCTATCAGGTAGATCTTGTAGTTAAGCTTAATATGCTTCTAACTACTTCCTTGGAGTCAGGGTTAAGACCGGTCATGCCACCACACTTTATGGTGATAAAACTCTAGTATATAATTACTGAAGGATTTATTGATTTATTGTCTACAACGTTTCGGTCCTCTCCGGAATGTCTTCAGGTAAATACTGAATATACGAGGTTCACTGTGTTGGTTATACACTCGCTTATACAGTCAGTGTATGGGACAAATGTTGTCATACACTCACCTGAGTCAGTGTATGGGACAAATGTTGTCATACACTCACCTGAGTCAGTGTATGGGACAAATGTTGTCATACACTCACCTGAGTCAGTGTATGGGACAAATGTTGTCATACACTCACCTGAGTCAGTGTATGGGACAAGTGTTGTCATACACTCACCTGAGTCAGTGTATGGGACAAGTGTTGTCATACACTCACCTGAGTCAGTGTATGGGACAAGTGTTGTCATACACTCACCTGAGTCAGTGTATGGGACAAGTGTTGTCATACACTCACCTGAGTCAGTGTATGGGACAAATGTTGCCATACACTCCTGAGTCAGTGTATGGGACAAATGTTGCCATACACTCCTGAGTCAGTGTATGGGACAAATGTTGCCATACACTCCTGAGTCAGTGTATGGGACAAATGTTGCCATACACTCCTGAGTCAGTGTATGGGACAAATGTTGCCATACACTCCTGAGTCAGTGTATGGGACAAATGTTGCCATACACTCCTGAGTCAGTGTATGGGACAAATGTTGCCATACACTCCTGAGTCAGTGTATGGGACAAATGTTGCCATACACTCGCCGCCTGAGTCGGTTTTTTTTTTTCTACCACAGACGTGGCCACACATTTACAATGCTAACCAGCATATATACATTTTCTTCTGTCCTCCATGGACAGGGTTAGAGATGTGTTAAACATACAGTTCAAGGGTTTATTGAACACTCAACCACAGAAGGTGATTCGGTGCTTTTAAAATGCTAAGCTAACCTACATACGTAAATACATAGATACACAGATTAACGTATGCCCTACATAAAGTGTTCGATGTGTCTTTTACATAGTGTCATTAATGTACATTCACAAAGGTGAAATGTAATTCTGATCAGCTTCCATATATACTTTATACCCATACATATACATACACACACACACACATACACATACATATATACACACACACATGCATTCACATACATTTGTCTCATTTACTCTGACAGGGTGAGGTAGCTGATAAAGAAACTAGTGTGCAATTAAGCACTTAATCACTGAAGGTGATGAAGGTGCTTTTACAAGCTCAGGTTATATAGTTACATCATATATATACATTGTATGATTGATATATTACATGGCCAATCTTGGATACAAGTCCAATATATCATCAAGTGTTCCAGTACTCATATAGTAACTACAGAGTTCAGCATACCTTAGCCCAGGAGGGCGAAAGTCAGTCAGTATGGGACATTCTACAATATAATGTTCAAGAGAGTGCATGTTTTCTCTTTCACAAAGTTGACACATTGTGTACTCGACATTTGGGTTTTGAGAAAGCTGCCAGATACGTCTATATCCCAGGCGTATTCTGGCCACTATAACATCACATTGCCGGGTTCTTGTTCTATTAGTCCCATATGTGAATGTCTCCTCACGATATCTATCATAATATTTAATGCTACAACTTTCAGGTCTTTGAGAATTTGTTAGGTCGGTGAGATTTTCATTAGATATTTGTTTAAGTATTCTCTTTGTCACTGCTAATGAAACACCCATATCAATTTCTACCACTGGTTTTCTGCAGGCTGACTTAGCAAGCATATCAACAGTGTCATGCCTTGAGATGCCAACATGTGATGGTATCCATAGGAATTTAATCTCAAATCTGTTTTCTTTGGCAGCTAAAACATTCATTCGAATATCACTGACTATTTTCTGGGTGTCACTACTATGTGCGTTCAATGCCAGGAGTGCACTCTGCGAGTTACAGTATATAAGTCCACTGCCTTTGTCTTTTAAAAATTCAGTGGCAAGGTATATGCCTGCAAGTTCGGTTTGAGTTGTACTTGCCCAGTCATTGACGGGCTTCATTGCTGTATGTACGAGAGAAGATTGTTCAAATATGTTACATGCACATCCGGTACATCGTCCACCTTCTTCTACAGAGCCGTCGGTATAGCACTGATAAACATCGTTACCCATACTCTGAGTACTTTCAGTGATGCTTTTCAGTGTTAACTGTTTTAATAATGTAGTGTGCACACTATCTTTCTTGGGCGCATTTACAAAATCAACTGATAGATCCCAGTTATCCCATGGAGTAATTGGCTGATTAATCATTAGTCGAGTTGGGTACATATTTAATATTTTGATGGAGTTGGCTACCTTGTAGAACCAATATACATAATCAGATTTCGTTCTTCTTCTATAGACCTCAGGTGAGTGTAGCATATTAGAAAGTTTAGCTTGAAACTTCATGTGTTGTCTAGATCTACTCAACGCCTTCACGCCGAAAACTGTGCTAATAGACAAGATTCTCTCACTTATGGTAGGTAATTTTAACTCTGCTCTCATGTTAACTATTCTCGTGGACTTTGGAGCCCCAAGGATGAGACGCATAGCTTCATTTTGCAAGGTTTCAAGAGATTTCAGCTCTTTGTCAGTATACAGTGTGAGATGTAGAGCATTGTAGTCAATCACAGAGCGTATAAATGATACATAAAACATTCTAGCAAGTCTCACGTTAAGCCCATGATTGACACCAACAAGGACCCGCAAGGGCTTTAATCTCTCCCAAAGTCTCCTCTTGAGAGAAGAAAGGTACCCAGGGTCGTTAATGGGGACACCAAGGTATCTGTAAGATTTGCAGTTCTCAAGTGCTCGCCCATCTATATGATAATTGGCTGGTGGAATACCACATGGAATGAGGGCACGAGTTTTCTGTACAGAGATAAGGAGGCCACATTCCTCAGCTCTAGCAGCAAAAGCATCGAGCAGAACTTGCATTCTAGGCTCGGTGGCAGCCTGTAAACATATATCATCAGCATAACAAATGACAGTGTCTTCATTATTAGTTGGAAGATCTTTAATAAGTTTATGCATCAGAACGTTGAACAACAAGGGACTGAGGACCCCTCCTTGTGGAGTTCCCAGTTCAAAGTGTTTGCTCTCTGTGCTTTTAACACCATTAAACAAAACATATGCTGTTCGATTAGACAAATAGCCCTTTATCCATTTCAGTAATTTTCCTTGTATTCCCAGCTCGGCAAGCTGTTCCAGTATGATTTCTCTGTTTGCTGTATCAAAAGCTGCTGCTAGGTCGATGAAGACTGTTTGAGGGGAAGCTTCAATATGTGCGAAGTACTCAGCAAAACAGTGTTGTGTACTGAGCCCAGGCATAAATCCAAACAGTTGGGGTGACAGGTGCCCCTGTATACGATACATGAGTCGGTTTAGAACAATACGTTCAAGCACTTTACAAACACACGATGTTAGAGATATGAGTCTATAATTATCTGAGTGTGGTTTGGGGATGGGAACAATGACACTCTTTGTCCAAGCATCAGGTAATACTCCTTCACGTAAACTCATTCTGTACAACACTAATAGTGGATTACCTGGTACGTGTGAGACTAATCTCAGTAGACTGTAAGTAATACCGTCCTCTCCAGAAGCAGTTGATTTTCCCATCTTTAGTGCATGATTTAATTCCCATTCAGTTACATCATTAAGGTCCGACACGTCGATAGCTGTACAGGCAAGATTGATGGTTCGTTGTCTGTTGGGGCGTGTGTCATCAAGTTTGTGCTGTATGTTAATTGGGAGTGAGTCGTAGCTCGATGTTAGTGCCCATTGATCAAGGAGGATGTTTGCTTGTTCTAGTGGGCTGTGGTGCAGCGGTTTGGTTGGGCTGCTTCTAGAGATTTTTCGTATCTTTTCCCAAACTTCAACAAGTGTTGTTTGCTCATTTATACTTTGTAGGAACTCTTCCCAATGTTTATTACGTATAACGTTGCTCATGTGTATGGGACAAGTGTTGCCATACACTCACCGTCTGAGTCAGTGTATGGGACAAGTATTGCCATACACTCACCGTCTGAGTCAGTGTATGGGACAAATGTTGCCATACACTCACTGCCTGAGTCAGTGTATGTGACAAATGTTGCCATACACTCCTGAGTCAGTGTATGGGACAAATGTTGCCATACACTCCTGAGTCAGTGTATGGGACAAATGTTGCCATACACTCACTGCCTGAGTCAGTGTATGGGACAAATGTTGCCATACACTCCTGAGTCAGTGTATGGGACAAATGTTGCCATACACTCCTGAGTCAGTGTATGGGACAAATGTTGCCATACACTCACCGTCTGAGTCAGTGTATGGGACAAATGTTGCCATACACTCACTGCCTGAGTCAGTGTATGGGACAAATGTTGTCATACACTCACTGCCTGAGTCAGTGTATGGGACAAATGTTGCCATACACTCACTGCCTGAGTCAGTGTATGTGACAAATTTTGCCGTACACTCACTGCCTGAGTCAGTGTATGTGACAAATGTTGCCATACACTCCTGAGTCAGTGTATGGGACAAATGTTGCCATACACTCCTGAGTCAATGTATGGCACAAATGTTGCCATAAACGTTCACTCTTCCACCTTAAACCCTCATTAAGCGAGTTAGAATTTTCAAACCCGCGCGCCTGATCCACAAGGTTGTTGTGGGAGGCAGGAACTCTCCGCCTGTCTCCAGTGATTACTTAAGATTCATCTTATCTTGCGAGAGGAGGATCACCCGTCCACACACCCGGTCGGCCGAGCGGACAGCACACTGGATTTGTGATTCTGTGGTCCTGGGTTCGATCCCAGGCGCCGGCGAGAAACAATGGGCAGAGTTTCTTTCACCCTATGCCCCTGTTACCTAGCAGTAAAATAGGTACCTGGGTGTTAGTCAGCTGTCACGGGCTGCTTCCTGGGGGTGGAGGCCTGGTCGAGGACCGGGCCGCGGGGACACTAAAGCCCCGAAATCATCTCAAGATAACCTCAAGATAACACCGCCATCCTTCAATATGCTCCAACGACCAAATTCCCCGCACAATATCATAGGAACCCCGCCCTTACGGTCTGTGACGCATACACCTTTCTGCCTTGAGAGGATGCTGGCCCGCTACGCCCCCCTGGCTTAGCGGTCTGTAAGGGCGTCGCGCGTGTAAGGGTATAGTGGTCATTCTCACCCCTAGGGTCTTGTGTGGCATAGCACGGTGTTGGCCCTGAGGGAGGGGGTCCAATTAAGGTGTGAAGATCCGCGCGCGGTGCAAAGAACGGCCAGGTAGAGCCCCACGTTAGAGCCCAGGTAGTGACTCAGGTAGAGCCCCAGGTAGTGCCTCAGGTAAAGCCCCAGGTAGTGTCCCAGGTAGAGCCCCAGGTAGTGTCCCAGGTAGAGCCCCAGGTAGTGTCCCAGGTAGAGCCCCAAGTTAGAGCCCCAGGTAGAGCCCCAGGTAGTGCCTCAGGTAAAGCCCCAGGTTGAGCCCCAGGTAGTGTCCCAGGTAGAGCCCCAGGTAGTGTCCAAGGTAGAGCCCCAGGTAGTGTCCCAGGTAGTGTCCCAGGTAGAGCCCCAGGGTGAGCTCCAGGTAGAGCCCCAGGTAGTGTCCCAGATAGAGCCCCAGGTAGTGTCCCCAGGTAGTGTCCCCAGGTAGAGCCCCAGGTAGTGTCCCAGGTAGAGCTCCAGGTAGAGCCCCCGGTAGTGCCCCAGGTAGAGCTCTAGGTAGAGCCCCCAGGTAGAGCCCCAGGTAGTGTCCCAGGTAGTGTCCCAGGTAGTGTCCCAGGTAGAGCCCCAGGTAGAGCTCCAGGTAGAGCTCCAGGTAGAGCCCCCCGGTAGAGCCCCCAGGTAGAGCCCCAGGTAGTATCCCAGGTAGAGCTCCAGGTAGAGCCCCCAGGTAGAGCCCCCAGGTAGAGTCCCAGGTAGAGTCCCAGGTAGTGCCCCCAGGTAGTGCCCCCAGGTAGAGCCCCCAGGTAGAGTCCCAGGTGGTGTCCCAGGTAGTGTCCCCAGGTAGTGTCCCCAGGTAGTGTCCCCAGGTAGTGTCCCCAGGTAGTGTCCCCAGGTAGTGTCCCCAGGTAGAGCCCCCAGGTAGAGTCCCAGGTAGTGTCCCCAGGTAGTGTCCCCAGGTAGAGCCCCAGGTAGTGTCCCTAGATAGTGCCCCCAGGTAGAGTCCCCAGGTAGTGTCCCCAGGTAGTGTCCCCAGGTAGTGTCCCCAGGTAGTGTCCCCAGGTAGAGCCCCAGGTAGTGTCCCAGGTAGTGTCACCCAGGTAGAGCCCCCAGGTAGTGCCCCAGGTAGAGCCCCAGGTAGAGCCCCCAGGTAGTGTCCCCAGGTAGTGTCCCAGGTAGAGCCGCAGGTAGTGTCCCCAGGTAGTGTCCCCAGGTAGTGTCCCAGGTAGAGCCCCCAGGTAGTGTCCCAGGTAGAGCCCCAGGTAGAGCCCCAGGTAGTGTCCCAGGTAGTGTCACCCAGGTAGTGTCACCCAGGTAGTGTCCCAGGTAGAGCCCCAGGTAGAGCCCCAGGTAGTGTCCCCAGGTAGAGCCCCAGGTAGAGCCCCAGGTAGTGTCCCAGGTAGTGTCACCCAGGTAGAGCCCCCAGGTAGTGTCCCAGGTAGAGCCCCAGGTAGTGTCCCCAGGTAGTGTCCCCAGGTAGAGCCCCAGGTAGAGCCCCAGGTAGTGTCCCCAGGTAGTGTCCCAGGTAGTGTCACCCAGGTAGAGCCCCCAGGTAGTGTCCTAGGTAGAGCCCCAGGTAGTGTCCCCAGATAGTGCCCCCAGGTAGAGCCCCAGGTAGTGTCCCCAGGTAGTGTCCCCAGGTAGTGTCCCCAGGTAGTGTCCCAGGTAGAGCCCCAGGTAGAGCCCCAGGTAGTGTCCCAGGTAGTGTCACCCAGGAAGAGCCCCCAGGTAGTGCCCCAGGTTGAGCCCCAGGTAGAGCCCCCAGGTAGTGTCCCAGGTAGTGTCCCAGGTAGTGTCATAGGTAGTGCCCCAGGTAGAGCCCCAGGTAGTGCCCCAGGTAGAGCCCCAGGTAGTGTCCCAGGTAGTGTCCCAGGTAGTGTCCCAGGTAGTGTCCCAGGTAGTGTCCCAGGTAGAGCCCCCAGGTAGTGTCCCAGGTAGTGTCCCCAGGTAGTGCCCCAGGTAGAGCCCCAGGTAGTGTCCCAGGTAGTGTCCCAGGTAGTGTCCCAGGTAGTGTCCCAGGTAGTGTCCCAGGTAGAGCCCCCAGGTAGTGTCCCAGGTAGTGTCCCCAGGTAGTGTCCCCAGGTAGTGTCCCCAGGTAGTGTCCCAGGTAGTGTCCCAGGTAGTGTCCCAGGTAGAGCCCCCAGGTAGTGTCCCAGGTAGTGTCCCAGGTAGTGTCCCCAGGTAGTGTCCCCAGGTAGTGTCCCAGGTAGTGTCCCAGGTAGTGTCCCCTGGTAGTGTCCCAGGTAGTGTTCCCAGGTAGTGTCCCCAGGTAGTGTCCCCAGGTAGTGTCCCCAGGTAGTGTCCCAGGTAGTGTCCCCAGGTAGTGTCCCCAGGTAGTGTCCCCAGGTAGTGTCCCAGGTAGTGCCCCAGGTAGAGCCCCAGGTAGTGCCCCAGGTAGAGCCCCAGGTAGTGTCCCAGGTAGTGTCCCAGGTAGTGCCCCCAGGTAGTGCCCCCAGGTAGTTTCCCCAGGTAGTGTCCCAGGTAGAGCCCCCAGGTAGTGTCCCCAGGTAGTGTCCCCAGGTAGTGTCCCCAGGTAGTGTCCCAGGTAGTGCCCCCAGGTAGTGCCCCCAGGTAGTGTCCCCAGGTAGTGCCCCCAGGTATTGTCCCCAGGTAGTGTCCCCAGGTAGTGTCCCCAGGTAGTGTCCCCAGGTAGTGTCCCCAGGTAGTGTCCCCAGGTAGTGTCCCCAGGTAGTGTCCCCAGGTAGTGTCCCCAGGTAGTGTCCCAGGTAGTGTCCCCAGGTAGTGTCCCAGGTAGTGTCCCCAGGTAGTGTCCCCAGGTAGTGTCCCCAGGTAGTGTCCCCAGGTAGTGCCCCCAGGTAGTGTTCCCAGGTAGTGTCCCAGGTAGTGTCCCCAGGTAGTGTCCCCTGGTAGTGTCCCCAGGTAGTGTCCCAGGTAGTGTCCCAGGTAGTGTTCCCAGGTAGTGTTCCCAGGTAGTGTCCCCAGGTAGTGTCCCCAGGTAGTGTCCCCAGGTAGTGTCCCAGGTAGTGTCCCAGGTAGTGTCCCCAGGTAGTGTCCCCAGGTAGTGTCCCCAGGTAGTGCCCCCAGGTAGTGCCCCCAGGTAGTGTCCCCAGGTAGTGTTCCCAGGTAGTGTTCCCAGGTAGTGTTCCCAGGTAGTGCCCCCAGGTAGTGTCCCCAGGTAGTGTCCCCAGGTAGTGTCCCCAGGTAGTGTTCCCAGGTAGTGTTCCCAGGTAGTGTTCCCAGGTAGTGTTCCCAGGTAGTGTCCCCAGGTAGTGTTCCCAGGTAGTGTCCCCAGGTAGTGTCCCCAGGTAGTGTCCCCAGGTAGTGTCCCCAGGTAGTGTCCCCAGGTAGTGTTCCCAGGTAGTGCCCCCAGGTAGTGCCCCCAGGTAGTGTCCCCAGGTAGTGTCCCAGGTAGTGTCCCCAGGTAGTGTCCCCAGGTAGTGTTCCCAGGTAGTGTCCCCAGGTAGTGTCCCAGGTAGTGTCCCAGGTAGTGTCCCCAGGTAGTGTCCCAGGTAGTGTCCCCAGGTAGTGTCCCAGGTAGTGTCCCCAGGTAGTGTCCCCAGGTAGTGTCCCAGGTAGTGTTCCCAGGTAGTGTCCCCAGGTAGTGTCCCCAGGTAGAGCCCCCAGGTAGAGCCCCAGGTAGAGCCTCTCGTAAACACTGACCCTCTCACCTGCTCAACCACTTAATTAAATATTTAATTGAGGCGAGGCGTGAGTCAGGTCGTTGGAGGAGTGTTAATGAGACCGGGATGGGTAGTTGAGAGGTGGTGGTGTGTACTCACCTAGTTGTGTTTGCGGGGGTTGAGCTCTGGCTCTTTGGTCCCGCCTCTCAACTGGCAATCAACTGGTGTACAGATTCCTGAGCCTATTGGGCTCTATCATATCTACATTTGAAACTGTGTATGGAGTCAGCCTCCACCACATCACTGCCTAATGCATTCCATTTGTCTACTACTCTGACACTGAAAAAATTCTTTCTAACGTGTCTGTGGCTCATTTGGGCACTCAATTTCCACCTGTGTCCCCTAGTGCGTGTGCCCCTTGTGTTATATAGTCTGTCTTTATCTACCCTATCAATTCCTCTTAGAATCTTGTACGTGTACGTGGTGATCATATCCCCCCCTAACTCTTCTGTCTCCCAGTGACGTAGTCTAATTAAGACTAATTATGACATCGTCTTAGGTTTAATTCCCGTAGTCTCTCCTCGTAGCTCACACCTCTCAGCTCGGGTACTAGTCTGGTGGCAAACCTTTGAACCTTTTCCAGTTTAGTCTTATGCTTGACTAGATATGTACTCCATGCTGGAGGCGCATACTCCAGGATTGGCCTGACATATGTGGAATATAAAATTCTGAAAGATTCGTTTCACAAGTTTCTAAAGGACGATCTTATGTTAGCCAACCTGGCATATGCTGCTGATGTTATCCTCTTGATATGGGCTTCAGGGGACAGGTCTGGCATATCAACCCCCAGGTTGATATCATGCCCCACCCTCACCTCTCTCTCTAACTCTTGACGTATTTCATCACCCAAATGATACCTTCTTTTTGATCTCCTGCTCCCTACGCCTATCTTCATTACATTACATTTGCTTGGGTTAAACTCTAACAGCCCTTTGTTCGACCATTCCTGCAGCTTATCCAGGTCCTTGAAGCCTCAAGCTGTCTTTCTCTGTCATAATCATTCTCATAATTTTGGCATCGTCAGCAAACATTGAGAGGAATGAGTCTATACCCTCTGGGAGATCATTTACGTATATCAGAAACAGGATAGGTCAGAGTACAGAGCCCTGTAGGACTCCACTGGTAACTGTAACTTTGTTTCCTATTGCTTAAGTACTCCCTTATCCACTGGAGCGCCCTACCAGTTACTCCTGTCTGTTTCTCCAGCTTATGCATCAGCCTCTAATGGGGTACTGTGTCAAAGGCTTTCCGACAGCCCAAGAAAATGCAGTCCGCCCATCCTTCTCTTTCTTGCTTAATCTTTGTCACCTGATCGTAGAATTCTATTAAGCCAGTAAGGCAAGATTTACCCTCCCTGAACCCATGTTGATGGGTTGTCACGAAGTCTCTTCTCTCCAGATGTGTTACTAGGTTTTTTCTCACAATCTTCTCCATCACCTTGCATGGTATACAAGTTAAGGACACTGGCCTGAAGTTCAGTGTCTCTTGTCTGTCACCCTTTTTTTTATGTTGGGACTACATTAGCTGTCTTCCATATTTCTGGTAGGTCTCCCGTTTCCAGTGACCTACTATACACTATGGAGAGTGGCAAACAAAGTGCTCCTGCACACTCTTTCAGTATCCATGGTGAGATTCCGTCCGGCCCAACAGACTTTCTCACGTCCAGATCCAACTGATGGCTTTTGACATCATCTCTTGTAATTTCGAACCCTTCCAAGGCCGCCTGGTTTATTGCCACCTCTCCTTGCTCAGTAACCTCACCTTGTTCTATTGTAACCTCCTGGAACCTTTTGTTGAGTTCTTCACACACCTCTTTGTCATTCTCTGTGTACCTGTCCTCGCCCACCCTAAGTTTCATCACCTGTTCCTTCACTGTTGTCTTCCTCCTGATGTGACTGTGTAGTAGCTTTGGTTCGGTCTTGGTTTTATTAGCTATATCATTTTCATACCTTTTCTCAGCTGCTCTTCTCACACTGACATACTCGTTCCTGGTTCTCTGGTATCTCTCTCTACTTTCTGGTGTTCTGTTATTTCGGAAGTTCCTCCATGCCCTTTTGTTCAGTTCCTTTGCTTCCATACATGCCCTGTTAAACCATGGATTCTTCTTTTGCTTCTCGGTTTTTCCTGTCGGGCCGGGATAAACCTGTTTACTGCCTCCTGACACTTTTGTGTGACATAGTCCATCATGTCTTGTACGGACTTGGTTGCGAGTTCTGTGTCCCATGGTATATCCCATAGGAATTGTCTCATCTCATAATTTCCCTTTCGGTAAGCCAGCCCTTTGTTACCTAGTTCTTTTTTTTTTTAGATAAATCCTAGCTCAACCAGGTACTCAAAGCTCAATACACTGTGATCACTCATTCCCAAGGGGCTTCCAACTTAACTTCCCTTATATCCGACTCATTTAGGGTAAATATCAGATCAAGCAAGGCTGGTTCATCCTCTCCTCTCATTCTTGTCGGTCCCTTGATGTGTTGGCTTAAAAAGTTTCTTGTTGCCACGTCCAGCAGCTTAGCTCTCCATGTCTGGGCCTCCATGTGGGGTCTCTGTTCCCCCAATCTATCTTCCCATGGTTGAATTAAGTCTCCCATGATTAGTAGTCTGGATCTGTTCCTGCTAGCCACAGAAGCTGCTCTCTCTATTATGTTAATGTTGGCCAAGTTGTTTTTATCATATTCCTGTCTGGGTCTTCTGTCGTTCGGTGGTGGGTTATATATGACTACTACTATAATTTTGTGTCCTCCAATTGCTATGGTGCCTGATATGAAGTCACTGAAATCTTCACAGCCCTGAATAACCATCTTTGCAAAACTCGTGTGGTGGTGGTGTGGTGTGTGGTAGTGGTGTGATGGTGGTGTTAGTGGTGTGGTGGTGGCGTGTGGTGGTGGCGTGTGGTAGTGGTGTGATGGTGGTGGTGTGTGGTGGTGGTGTGTGGTGGTGGTGTTGATGATGATGATGGAGTGTGGTGTGGTTGTGGTGGGGTGGTGGTGGTGGTGGTGGAGGGTGGTATGGTTTGTGGTATGGTCTTGGGGGCGGCACTCAACTATCACTGTCTACAGGTAAGTGAGGTCTAGCACATTATGCCCCGCCTACTGATCTTGTACCTGTTGCAATACAATAATGCAATATAAATATTCTGACGTTTAAATTCTTTGTCTAGTCTGGCCTTTAAATTATGGATGGAGGTGGCTTCCACAACTTACTCTTTTAGAGCATTCCACTTGTTAACTCCCCATACAGGGTACGAGTACTTCCTTATGTCTCTTCAGCTCTTTTGCGTTTCCAGCTTCCACCTGTGTTCTCTTGTCCTGCTTCCTGTCAATTTGAAGAGGCGATCCTTTTCTACCTAATCTACTCCCCTCAGTATCCTGTATGTTGTGATCATATCCCCTCTGTTCCTTCTATTCTCTCTGGTTTTGAAATTTAACTTTATTCGCTTGTGTTCGAACCTTAACCCTCTTAGCTCTGGCATCAATTATGTTCCAAAATCTTTGTACTTTATTAATGTTGGTTTATGTTTCACAAGATGCAGATCCCAAGCCGGTGTTGCATATCCCAGTGTTGGTCTAAGAAGTGTTCTGTAGAGTGTCTTGAAGAAGCCCTGATTTACGTTTCTAAAAGTCTTATATTTGCCAGCATCCCATATGCTGCTGATGTTATCCTGTTTGTGTGTACCTCCGGTGGGAGTGTTGGAATTATATCCACTCCCAGATCTTCCTCTCTTTCTGAATCCTGTAGCTGCCTTCCCTGTATGGTGTAGCTGGTTTCTGGTCTCCTCTCTCACTTTCCCATCCCCATTACCTTACACTTTTTGAGACTGAACTTCATTAACCATTAGTTTAACCACTCCAGCAGTTTGTCAAGGTCCTCCTGTCCCTTTCTGCGGTCCTCACCTGTTTTCACATTCATCATCTTTGGATCACTAGCAAACCATTAACATGTTCGAACTCACCCCCTCAGTTACATCGTTCACATAAATTAGGAACAGCAACGGATCAAGAACAGAGCCTTGTGGGACACCATTTGTTACATTTCTCCAGCTTGAAACCTCCTCCCTGACTGTGACTTTTTGATTTCTGTCTTATAAGTACTCCCTTACCCAGTTCAGTGTTATCCCCATTAAATAAATCCACAAGGGCCGTGACGAGGATTCGAACCTACGTCTGTGAGCATCCCAGACGCTGCCATAATCGACTGAGCTACGACATGGTTAAAAAGAGTTGAAACCGAAGTTCTACTGAACTTACTGGATCCAGTAGCCTCTCCCAGACACACACCAGGGTTTTCCCCCATTATTTCAGCCCGCTTCTTCATCTTGTAGAACGGTCTATCATGTGGAACAGTGCCAAATACTTTTTGACAATCTCGGAAAATGCAGTCTACCCATCATTCCCTTTCCTGTCTTATTGTAATTACCTTCTCATAAAACTCAATTAAGTTTGTCAGGCATAACTTACCATTTCTAAATCCATGATGATTATTTTGTCACTAAGTCGATCCTCTCAAGTTTCTCCATCAATATTCTCCTCATTACTTTCTCCAGCACTTTTCAAGGAATACTTGTCAATAGAAATAACTAATTTGGGAGCCGGTCGGCCGAGCGGACAGCACGCTGGACTTGTGATCCTGTGGTCCCGGGTTCGATCCCGGACGCCGGCGAGAAACAATGGGCAGAGTTTCTTTCACCCTATGCCCCTGTTACCTAGCAGTAAAATAGGTACCTGGGTGTTAGTCAGCTGTCACGGGCTGCTTCCTGGGGGTGGAGGCCTGGTCGAGGACCGGGCCGCGGGGACACTAAAAGCCCCGAAATCATCTCAAGATAACCTCAAGAAGATAGCACTGGTCTGTAGTTTAGTACCTCCTTTCTATCTACTTTAATATTGGCACTACATTTGACTCCTTCCAGAAATCTGGGAGATTTTCGGTCTCGTGTGGTTTATGAAAATGATAGATAATGGGTGACAAAGTACCTCTGCAGCCTCCTTCAGCAGCCACGCTGAGATTAGGTCTGGTCACTGCTGATATTGTCACATCTCGTTTCCCCAGGATTTTTCTCACCTCTTCTACAGTGAATATAATGCCATCCAGTGTTTCCTCCAGCCTTTCATCGTGCAACTTTGGTCTCCATGCTGGTTTTATTGTAAAGACCTGAAATCTTTCGTTGAGTTCGTTAGATACCTTATTATCATATTCTTGTTTCCTCAAGCTGAGGAAATGGTCTTCCACTGTCGTTATTCTCCTTGTGTGGCTACATAACTGCTTTGATTATTAGCTTCTACAACAATGTCATTTTCAATTTGCTTCTCAATTTCTCTCCTGACTCGGGTGTATTCATTTCTGGTAATCTCTAGTTATTCTCTAGTGTCCTCTGTTACTAGTTCTCTGTAATTTGTCCAGTCTTTTTTGTCTTTTAGTTTCCCTTCATTGCTTATTACACCAGGTGTTTACTTTTTCATCCACCTCCTCCTTGAGTGACATGAACTGTTCCGTTGTATCGGCACATTTCTCTGTAATGAATTCTATCATCCGATATGCTGTCTTCCCTTCCATTTCTCTTTCCCATTGGATTTCCTGCAGAAAGTCCCTCAACCGGTTGTTCGTCTCCGTTTGTAATCTCTCTTCTTCTTCTTCTTCAACCGGTTTCCTTGTGTAACCAATTCCTTCAGCTCCACTATGTATGCCAGCCTGACAGTGCAGTGGTCGCTGGCTCCTAGTGGGGTCTCTTACTCTAGTTTTGCAACATGTGGTTCAATGTGGGAAAACACCAAGTCTAGTGTTGCTGGTCCATCATCAGCTCTCTCTCGTGTTGGTTCTGTGAC
Organism: Procambarus clarkii; assembly: GCF_040958095.1. Classification (NCBI taxonomy): domain Eukaryota; kingdom Metazoa; phylum Arthropoda; class Malacostraca; order Decapoda; family Cambaridae; genus Procambarus; species Procambarus clarkii. The sequence continues at coordinate 24,526,295 of NC_091225.1, forward strand.
ATGTTGCTTTAAGAAGTGTTTGTCTCTCATGTCTACCAGTTATGCTCCTTGTTTCATCACTCGTGTTGGGATCCCTATTTGTCCAGTTTATTTGTCTAGGGTTGAAGTCTCCAAGTATTACGATATTAGCTCCTGTTCCCTTTGCTACTGTGGATTTTTTTCCCATTACCGTTTGAACATTCTTGTTGCATCTTCATTCCTGACATATCTTTTCTCTGCCAATATATATTTAACTGGGGTTGCTGGCCATGAAAATAATCTTTAACTGGTCGATTTCTTTGCACGCTGACCTGGAGAGCGTGCAGGGATCCTTTATTGCTAGAATCCACTCAGTAAAACATCTAGATTATTGGTACTGATTAAAAGTTCTATATCTCTATGCCCTAGAGCGCAGGCGGGAGATGCATAATAATTTACACACACAAGATATTAGAGGGACTGGTCTGACTCTATACACGGAAATATCTTCACTTGAGACCAGGAAGCATGGCAGGATGTGCACAATACCCCCATTGAAAAGCAGAGGTGCAATAGGTACTCTTGAGAGAGAGAACTATTAACATAGTGTCCAAAATTCTACTTTTCCACTACACATAAGGGGTATAACTGGCCGGCCTCTCGCGGTATTTATGAGAGAACTTGATAAACACCTCCAAATGATAACTGATCAACCAGACTCTAATACCCTACAATGTAGCCACAAGGTACATAGGTAAGGTTACCTACTCACACTTACCTACCTTTTGCGATACATTTTGGGCCGCCATAGTGTTTGTACACCCAACACTGTGTCTCGCCACATAATATACGTCTCTGCCGCTTGCATGGTGTGAAAAAGCAATTTGCTTAACGTATAATTTGCATGTGGGAACAGCCTTCCGGTGAGTGGGAGTCCCGAGTCTGCATAGCTTAATGCGCAGTCAGTTGACACCTTACTGAATAGATGGGTGTACTGCGGAGTCAGTTGACACCTTACTGAATAGATGGGTGTACTGCGCAGTCAGTTGACACCTTACTGAATAGATGGGTGTACTGCGCAGTCAGTTGACACCTTACTGAATAGATGGGTGTACAGGGCAGTCAGTTGACACCTTACTGAATAGATGGGTGTACAGTGCAGTCAGTTGACACCTTACTGAATAGATGGGTGTACAGGGCAGTCAGTTGACACCTTACTGAATAGATGGGTGTACTGTGCAGTCAACTGACAAATTATTCAATGCCTGACCTGACTCTACTGTACAGTTATTGACACTATTACTGAACACTTGACTGGACTGTACTCACCTAGTTGTGCTTAGGGGGTTGAGATTCGGCTCTTTGGTCCCGCCTCTCAACTTTCAATCAACTGTTGTACAAATTTCTAAGCCTATTTGGCTAAATCATATCTACACTTGAAACTGTGTATGGAGTCAGCCTCCACCACATCACTGCCTAATGTATTCCACTCGTTAACTACTCTAACACTGAAAAAGTTCTTTCTAACGTTCTGTGGCTCATTTGGGTACTCAGTCTCCACCTGTATCCCCTTGTTCGTGTACCATCCGTGTAATAAAGTTTATCCTTATCTACCCTGTCAATTCCTGAGAATTTTGTAGGTAGTGATCATGTCTCCCCTTACTCTTCTGTCTTCCAGTGGCGTGAGGTGCATTTCCCGCAGCCTTTCCTCGTAACTAATGCCTCTAGTTCTGGGACTAGTCTAGTAGCATACCTCTGAACTTTTTCCAACTTCGTCTTGTGCTTGACAAGGTACGGGCTCCATGCTGGGGCCGCATACTCCAGGATTGGTCTTACATATGTGGTATACAAGGTTCTGAATGATTCCTTACACAGGTTCCTGAACGCCGTTCTGATGTTAGCCAGCCTCGCATATGCCGCAGACGTTATTCTCTTTATGTGGGCTTCAGGAGACAGGTTTGGTGTGATGTCAACTCCTAGATCTTTCTCTCTGTCTGTTTCATTAAGTACTTCATTTCTTATTCGGTATCCTGTGTCTGGCCTCCTGTTTCCACCGCCTAGTTCCATGGCCATGCATTTACTCGGGTTGAACTTTAGTAGCCATTTGTTGGACCATTCACTCAGTCTGTCTAGGTCATCTTGTAGCCTCCTACTATCATCCTCAAATTTAATCCTCCTCATAATTTTTGCATCATCAGAAAACAATGAGAGGAACGATTCTGTACCCTCTGGGAGATCATTTACATATATCAGAAACAGTATAGGTCCAAGGACTGAACCCTGTGGGACTTCATTGGTAACGCCTTGCCAATCTAAAACCTCGCCCCTCACAGTGACTCGTTGTCTTCTGTTACTTAGGTACTCACTTATCCAATGGGGAGAACCTTCCCTTTCGCTCCTGCCTGCATCTCCAGCTTTTTCTCTAGCCTCTGGTGTGGTACTGTGTCGAAGGCTTTCTGGCAATCCAAAAATATGCAGTCTGCCCACCCTTCTCTTGCCTGATTTTTGTTGCCTGGTCGTAGAATTTAATTAATCTTGTGAGGCAGGACTTGCCATCTCTGAACCCATGTTGATACTGTGTTACAAAGTTCTTTCGCTCCAGATCTTCCACAAGCTTTTTTTCGCACAATCTTCTCCATCATCATGCATTGTATGCAAGTTAGGGACACTGGCTTGTAGTTCAGTGCTTCCTGTCTATCCCCTTTCTTGTATATCGGGACTACATTAGCAGTCTTCCAATTTTTTTGGCAATTCCCCCGTTACCAGTGATTTGTTATACATTATGGAGAGTGGGAGGCACAGTGCTTCTGCTCCTTCCTTTAGTATCCAAGGGGAGATTGTATCCGTGCCTATTGCCTTTGTCACATCCAACTCTAGCAAGAGCTTCCTTACATCCACACTGGTACTCTCAAATTCTTCTAATGGTTTTTGGTTAACTTCTTCTCAAACTCTTCTAATGGTTCTTCTTCTTGGTTCTTGGTCTTGGGCTCTCTCTTATCTCAGGAACTTCTCCTTGCTCTGATGTGAAGACCTCCTGGAATTTCTTATTCAGTTCCTCACACACTTCCTTGTCGTTTGTAGTGAATCTGTCTGCCCCTATCCTTAATTTCATTACCTGTTCCTTTATTGTTGTTTTTCTCCTGATGTGGCTGTGCAGAAATTTAGGTTGAATCTTTGCCTTGCTTGCTATGTCATTCTCATATTGCCCTTCTGCCTCTCTTCTCATCCTGACATATTCATTCCTGGCATTCTGGTATCTTTCTCTACTCTCCAGTGTCCTGTTATTCCTATAGTTTCTCCATGCCCTTTTACTTTGCTGCTTAGCTAGCCTACATCTCTGATTAAACCATGGGTTTCACATCATCATTTTGTTGTATTCCTTTTGGACTGGGACAAACTTGTCTGCTGTCTCCTTACACTTCTGCGTGATGTAGTCCATCATGTCTTGGGCCGTCTTTCCCCTGATCTCTGTTTTCCATGTTATATCTGTTAGGACTTATCTTATCTCCTCATAGTAAGAACAAGAATTCTTACATTATTGTAAAGCCACTAGCACGCACAGCTTTCGGACAAGTTCATAATCTCCGTATTACGACCTGCGAAACCGTTCACAACCAGGTACCCATTCACTGCTGGGTGAACAGAGGCTACAGTTAAGGATTGGCGCCCAGTCAATCCTTCCCAGCCAAAGCGCTCGCGAAGCGCGGGGCGAGTGCTTTACCACTGCGCCACGGGGACAGCTCCAGGAACAGTATGAGCCCCAGTACCGACCCCTGGGGTACTCCTCTTATTATACTTCCTTCCATTCTGATAGTTCTCCTTTTAGTGTGTGTGTGTGTGTGTGTACGCACCTAGTTGTGTTTGCGGGGGTTGAGCTCTGGCTCTTTGGTCCCGCCTCTCAACTGTCAATCAACAGGTGTACAGGTTCCTGAGCCTACTGGGCTCTTATCATATCTACACTTGAAATTGTGTATGGAGTCAGCCTCCACCACATTGCTTCCTGTGTTTTTCACCTAGTTGTGTGTGTGTGTGTGTGTGTGTGTGTGTGTGTGTTGTGTGTGTGTGTGTGTGTGTGTGTGTTTACCCCCCCCCCCCCTTCCCCCCCCTTCCCCCCCTTCCCCCCCCCTTCCCCCCCCCCTTCCCCCCCCCTTCCCCCCCCCTTCCCCCCCCCCCTTCCCCCCCCCTTCCCCCCCAGGGTTGTATACATGTGTCTGGGACAGATGGGTGGTTCAGATTACATGACTATAACTGGAGTATGCAAATGACCTTGTTCCGTGTGGCTCTTACTTGAGGAAGACCCACGTATGATAACTTTCGCTTAAGTAACTTCTAAACTTTATTTAGTTGTGACCGAAAAAGTAATACTTCTTATATATATATATATATATATATATATATATATATATATATATATATATATATATATATATATATATAATATAATGTCGTACCTAGTAGCCAGAACGCACTTCTCAGCCTACTATGCAAGGCCCGATTTGCCTAATAAGCCAAGTTTTCCTGAATTAATATATTTTCTCAATTTTTTTTCCAATGAAATGATAAAGCTACCCATTTCATTATGTATGAGGTCAACTTTGTTTCATTGGAGTTAAAATTAACGTAGATATATGACCGAACCTAACCAACCCTACCTAACCTAACCTAACCTATCTTTATAGGTTAGGTTGGGTTAGGTAGCCGAGAAAGGTAGGTTAGGTTAGGTTAGGTAGTCGAAAAAACATTAATTCATGAAAACTTGGCTTATTAGGCAAATCGGGCCTTGAATAGTAGGCTGAGAAGTGCGTTCTGGCTACTAGGTACGACATATATATATATATATATATATATATATATATATATATATATATATATATATATATTATATATATATATATATATATATATATATATATATATATATATATATATATATATATATGCGAACAAGCCTGAATGGTCCCCAGGACAATATGCAACTGAAATTTGTGTTTCAGTTGCGCGGTCGCATTTGTGTTCCTCACGTGTGCCCAAAGAATGAGGTGATTTGGTAAAATGCTATGCCCAAGATTACTATCCGAGTGCCGGCGGTGGGGTGGTTCAAATAGCCTCGGCTATCACCTCATTATGTCCGGTCGTGATGGTCAAGTGGATTAAGGCGTCTTGTACATACCAGTTGCGTGCATCTGGGAGTATGGGTTCGAGTCACTTCTGGGGTGTGAGTTTTCAGTTATATATATATATATATATATATATATTATATATATATATATATATATATATATATATATATATATATATATATATAAATTACCTGTTATTAACATTTATAATAAGTTATAATTATACCAGTGAACAATTAGTGAACACTCGATAAGCAAATAAAAAAAAATCATTGCAATATTATTAATAATTATATAATAATAAGATAATGATCATTTATATTTACAATGAGAATAAATAAAGATAAATAAAAATCACTGTTTCCTCTGCTCGAGGCTGGAGCCCAGGAGCTTGAGCTGAGCTTCATCCAGTTTTAACCAGTAATTGTGTTTGGACACGTGCACAAAATGGATATCAAAGCACAGGGTGCCACATGACACTGTGCCACATGACACTGTGCCACATGACTGTGCCACAATACTCTGTGCCACATGACTGTGCCACAGTACTCTGTGCCACATGACTGTGCCACAATACTCTGTGCCACATGACACTGTGCCACAATACTCTGTGCCACAATACTCTGTGCCACATGACACGTGCCACAATACTCTGTGCCACAATACTCTGTGCCACATGACACTGTGCCACATGACTGTGCCACATGACACTGTGCCACATGACACTGTGCCACAATACTCTGTGCTGCATGACACTGTGCCACATGACACTGTGCCACAATACTCTGTGCCACATGACACTGTGCCACAATACTCTGTGCTGCATGACACTGTGCCACATGACACTGTGCCACAATACTCTGTGCTGCATGACACTGGTGCCACATGACACTGTGCCACATGACACTGTGCCACAAGACACTGTGCCACAATACTCTGTGCCACAAGACACTGTGCCACATGACACTGTCACATGACACTGTGCCACAAGACACTGTGCCACATGACACTGTGCCACAAGACACTGTACCGCATGACACTGTGCCACATGACACTGTGCCACAAGACAGTGCCACATGACACTGTGCCACATGACACTGTCACATGACACTGTGCCACAAGACAGTGCCACATGACACTGTGCCACAAGACACTGTACCGCATGACACTGTGCCACATGACACTGTGCCACATGACACTGTGCCACAAGACAGTGCCACATGACACTGTGCCACAAGACACTGTGCCACAAGACAGTGTCACATGACACTGTGCCACAAGACAGTGCCACAAGACACTGTACCGCATGACACTGTGCCACAAGACACTGTACCGCATGACACTGTGCCACATGACACTGTGCCACATGACACTGTGCCACATGACACTGTGACACATGACACTGTGCCACATGACACTGTGCCACAAGACACTGTGCCACAATACTCTGTGCTGCATGACACTGTGCCACATGAAACTGTGCCACAATACTCTGTGCCACAAGACAGTGCCACATGACACTGTGCCACAAGACAGTGTCACATGACACTGTGCCACAAGACAGTGCCACAAGACACTGTACCGCATGACACTGTGCCACAAGACACTGTACCGCATGACACTGTGCCACATGACACTGTGCCACATGACACTGTGCCACATGACACTGTGCCACAAGACACTGTGCCACAATACTCTGTGCTGCATGACACTGTGCCACATGACACTGTGCCACAATACTCTGTGCCACAAGACACTGTGCCACATGACACTGTGCCACATGACACTGTACCACATGACTGTGCCACAAGACACTGTGCCACAAGACACTGTACCGCATGACACTGTGCCACAAGACAGTGCCACATGACACTGTGCCTCATGACACTGTACCACATGACACTGTGCCACAAGACAGTGCCACATGACACTGTGCCTCATGACACTGTACCGCTTGACGCTGTGCCACATGACACTGCCACAAGACACTGTGCCACATGACACTGTGCCTTATGACACTGTGCCACAAGACACTGTGCTACAAGACAGTGTCACAAGACACTGTGCCACAAGACACTGTGCCACAAGACACTGTGCTACAAGACAGTGCCACAAGACACTGTGCCACAAGACACTGTGCCACAAGACACTGTGCCACAAGACAGTGCCACAAGACACTGTGCTACAAGACACTGTGCTACAAGACACTGTGCCACAAGACAGTGCCACAAGACACTGTGCCACAAGACACAGTGCCACAAGACACAGTGCCACAAGACACTGTGCTACAAGACACTGTGCTACAAGACAGTGCCACAAGACACAATGCCACAAGACACTGTGCCACAAGACACTGTGCCACAAGGCACTGTGCCACAAGACACAGTGCCACAAGACACTGTGCCACAAGACACTGTGCCACAAGACACTGTGCCACAAGACACTGTGCCACAAGACCTGAGCCACAAGACACTGTGCCACAAGACACTGTGCCACAAGACACTGTGCCACAATACACTGTGCCACAAGACACTGTGCCACAAGACACTGTGCTACAAGACAGTGCCACAAGACACTGTGCCACAAGACAGTGCCACAAGACATTGTGCTACAAGACACTGTGCTACAAGACACTGTGCTACAAGACACTGTGGCCACAAGACACTGTGCCACAAGACACTGTGCCACAAGACACTGTGCCACAAGACACAGTGCCACAAGACACTGAGCCACAAGACCACTGTTCTACCAGACACTGTGCCACAATACACTGTGGCCACAAGACACTGTGCCACAAGACACTGTGCTACAAGACAGTGCCACAAGACACTGTGCCACAAGACACTGTGCTACAAGATACTGTGCCACAAGACACTGTGCCACAAGACGCTGTGCCACAAGACGCTGTGCCACATGACACTGTGCCACAAGACACTGTGCCACAAGACACTGTGCCACAAGACACTGTGCCACAATACACAGTGCCACAAGACACTGTGCCACAAGACACAGTGCCACAAGACACTGTTGCCACAAGACACTGTGCCACAAGACACTGTGCCACAGACACTGTGCCACATGACACTGTGCCACAAGACACAGTGCCACATGACACTGTGCCACAAGACACAGTGCCACATGACACTGTGCCACATGACAATGTGCCACATGAGTGCTACATGACACTGTGCCACATGAGTGCTACATGACACTGTGCTACATTACACTGTGCCACAAGACACAGTGCTACATGACACTGTGTTACATGACACTGTGCCACAAGACACTGTGCCACAAGACACAGTGCCACATGACACTGTGCCACATGACACTGTGCCACATGAGTGCTACATGACACTGTGCTACATTACACTGTGCCACAAGGACACAGTGCTACAAGATACTGTGCCACAAGACACTGTGCCACACGACGCTGTGCCACAAGACGCTGTGCCACATGACACTGTGCCACAAGACACTGTGCCACATGACACTGCTACATGACACTGTGCCACATGACACCCCCCATGCAAAATCTCTTCTCGTCATTTTCTTTGTCGTATTAAATATTATTCACTGAAATGGTGAACATTTTTAAATCTTTTTTGTATTGGTCATACGTTACCTGTAATTAGCCGAGTGACGCTGCCCAATACTGTCACTATGGCGGTGTGTTCACTCACAGGATGAGTGACGCTGCCCAATACTGTCACTATGGCGGTGTGTCCACTCACAGGATGAGTGACGCTGCCCAATACTGTCACTATGGCGGTGTGTCCACTCACAGGATGAGTGGCCCTGCCCAATACTGTCACTATGGCGGTGTGTCCACTCACAGGATGAGTGGCGCTGCCCAATACTGTCACTATGGCGGTGTGTCCACTCACAGGATGAGTGACCCTGCCCAATACTGTCACTATGGCGGGTGTGTCCACTCACAGGATGAGTGACCCTGCCCAATACTGTCACTATGGCGGTGTGTCCACTCACAGGATGAGTGGCGCTGCCCAATACTGTCACTATGGCGGTGTGTCCACTCACAGGATGAGTGACCCTGCCCAATACTGTCACTATGGCGGTGTGTCCACTCACAGGATGAGTGGCGCTGCCCAATACTGTCACTATGGCGGTGTGTCCACTCACAGGATGAGTGGCGCTGTCCAATACTGTCACTATGGCGGTGTGTCCACTCACAGGATGAGTGGCGCTGCCCAATACTGTCACTATGGCGGTGTGTCCACTCACAGGATGAGTGACGCTGCCCAATACTGTCACTATGGCGGTGTGTCCACTCACAGGATGAGTGACGCTGCCCAATACTGTCACTATGGCGGTGTGTCCACTCACAGGATGAGTGACGCTGCCCAATACTGTCACTATGGCGGTGTGTCCACTCACAGGATGAGTGGCGCTGCCCAATACTGTCACTATGGCGGTGTGTCCACTCACAGGATGAGTGACGCTGTCACACAGCCGTGCCGGCTGTCACACAGCCCTGCCGGCTGCCACACAGCCCTGCCAGGTGCCACACAGCCCTGCCAGCTGCCACACAGCACAGCCAGCTGCCACACTCTTGACCTTGCCTGCCATCACACTTTTGACAGCGTCTACTGTCAACTAACCCAACCGTGTTCTGTCACACTAACAGTTGACAGGAGAGGTCATGGCATCGACCCATATGCAATACGGGTCAATGATGTTTGACCTCCTGGCGTTTGAGTGCATAAGATGAATAATATTTCTCCATTTGGGGCCTTCCCCCCCCCCCCCCTCCTGTGGCCAGGCCACCAGGGGCGAGTTGCCCGATTTGGGCGTCAAGGACTTGATGTTTAGGAGGTTTTCCATAGGGCTGGATGAGGGTTAAGAACCCCCTTGACAGTGAGGGAGGTGGAGGACCCATGTGGTTGACAACTTGACATATGGGACAGTGATCAAGTGCAACACTCTAGAGACGTCCTTCACTTTACCGTGTGTCACCAGGGCGTTGTCAGTGTTGGTGGCGGGTGAGAGACGCAGTGTTCCAGTCACCAGGGCGTTGTCAGTGTTGGTGGCGGGTGAGAGACGCAGTGTTCCAGTCACCAGGGCGTTGTCAGTGTTGGTGGCGGGTGAGAGACGCAGTGTTCCAGTCACCAGGGCGGCTGTCAGTGTTGGTGGCGGGTGAGAGACGCAGTGTTCCAGTCACCAGGGCGTTGTCAGTGTTGGTGGCGGGTGAGAGACGCAGTGTTCCAGTCACCAGGGCGTTGTCAGTGTTGGTGGCGGGTGAGAGACGGTGTGTTCCAGTCACCAGGGCGTTGTCAGTGTTGGTGGCGGGTGAGAGACGGTGTGTTCCAGTCACCAGGGCGGTTGTCAGTGTTGGTGGCGGGTGAGAGACGCAGTGTTCCAGTCACCAGGGCGTTGTCAGTGTTGGTGGCGGGTGAGAGACGGTGTGTTCCAGTCACCAGGGCGTTGTCAGTGTTGGTGGCGGGTGAGAGACGGTGTGTTCCAGTCACCAGGGCGGTTGTCAGTGTTGGTGGCGGGTGAGAGACGGTGTGTTCCAGTCACCAGGGCCGTTGTCAGTGTTGGTGGCGGGTGAGAGACGGTGTGTTCCAGTCACCAGGGCGGCTGTCAGTGTTGGTGGCGGGTGAGAGACGGTGTGTTCCAGTCACCAGGGCGGCTGTCAGTGTTGGTGGCGGGTGAGAGACGGTGTGTTCCAGTCACCAGGGCGGCTGTCAGTGTTGGTGGCGGGTGAGAGACGCAGTGTTCCAGTCACCAGGGCGGCTGTCAGTGTTGGTGGCGGGTGAGAGACGCAGTGTTCCAGTCACCAGGGCGGCTGTCAGTGTTGGTGGCGGGTGAGAGACGCAGTGTTCCAGTCACCAGGGCGGCTGTCAGTGTTGGTGGCAGGGTGAGAGACGCAGTGTTCCAGTCACCAGGGCCGCTGTCAGAGTAGTGTAGGCCAGACCCTCCATGCTCCTCCCACTAAGCTGACGAATTATTATTAATAACATCTTTATTGACAAAATTAATTACAATTTTGCCTAATCTGAGGATTTTGATAGTCTTATTAAAGTGAGGATAATGCTGGTATTCACTGTCACGCAGGACAGAGGGTCATACACAAGACAATAGGTCTAAACTGTAGGCTGAAGCACATATATATCAGGGTTACAATCAATGTTTTAATGGGACAAATTGCATGGGTGGGCTTTGGGTATCTCCCATCCAATGAGGAGAATGAGGTAGTTTCTCCTCTTAAGAGAACAGTCATTCATGGCAAGTCTACACCCAATTATCAAGGTTTTTTTGTCCAGTTGAGCAGTTAAGAGGTGGGGTCATACGTGGTCATTCACGACCAAGGTGTAGGCTTAGCCTGGTTCTGCCTCGTGATAGGTTTCCAGTGGTACCAAGGGAGGCGGGGTTTCATGGAGAGTAAGGCAGAGACTTAGTGTGAAGTGGGGATTGAGCAGGTTCAAGTGTGTATTATCTAAGCTGTCTTCCCCAGCACATGTCTGTGAAGGATCGATTTATTGGATCCCAGTTAATCCCTTTGTTATTGAAATTGAATTTGCTGAATTTCTCTTCCTCTTGAATTTGAGGCTGGCAGCACAGGTCTATTGCCCCATGTATGTCTGGACGTTAATTATGTTGTGATCTGAGTAACATGGATTTGTAATCATTATGTCTAATTAGTTCATCATTGTTTGTAAAAGTAAGATCAAAGGTGTTTTCTTAGTTGGGTCTACTAGGCTGTGTATATTGACGCATTTTGAACACGTACACCATGCGGCAGAGAGAGAGAGGGAGGGAGAGAGGGAGGGAGGGAGTGAGGGAGGGAGGGAGAGCCAACATAGACACAGTGGGAAACTGTAGTTATGAGACCATTAAGCCAGTGTGACTATACAACACTTGGTAGGAATATGAGGACATGGATGATTTGGGATAGGACAGAGGGAAGGAATGGTGCCCAGTCACTGGGGACCACTCACTGGGGACCAGTCACTGGGGACCAGTCACTGGGACTGTAACACCGCTCTAAAATGTAACACCACTATAATGGTTACTAAACTAATAATGTAAACACTACTTATCCTGAGTAACACTTCCCCATTGGTTGCACTTGGTAACACTGTTATGGGCTGACATATGATGGTTACACCGGAACCAAAGGTACACTGCCAACAAGGAAATGCTAACACAGGATGAAATACCCTGCCACCATCTGCCTTTGACCATTGAGACTATATCAAGCAACGAGGCAAGAAACATTGCTTGACTTGGAGAGTACTTTCTATGACTGTCATTAATTATGAAAACGGTTGACAGCCACTATGTCCAAAGGGCTAAGAGGATTCAACAATTGACACAGACGGGAAATTTAACATGAGTTTATTGAGACCAAAATTATGTCAATCACCACTTATAAATCCTACTCTAACACTGGCAAAAAGTTAAGAAATTTGGACATGGAACAAAACCTCAGAGATCACACACATTACCTTAAGACCTCTGTCTCTCCCTGGCTGAGATGTTCTTCACAGACCCGCTCTCGATTCCGGTGTACCGCGCTCTCTTCCAACTAAGTCTCTACAGGACCTCCATATACAACTCAACAGGGGGGAGGGGGAGACTTTCTGTTGCTACCTACCCCAAGAATGTAAAAGATCGGCCACACGTGTACAGACACTCAAGAATTTTCATTAAACTTGTTTGACATTCACCATACACTCTTCAAGAGAGGAGTTATTAATTACATGTGTGACTGACCTCTGACCTGGCCAAAAGGGGGAGATCCATGGATGTTTACACATAAGAATCTGGAGCCTAATTCCCTTGCATGAAATATTACATACTTGAATCTATGCTGACTAAGACTAACCCAGGAATTTTTAATCAACATACAAGATAAACCGGAGGTCATCTGGGCTGACCTCTTGGAGAAGGCTTCCCTGAGTGTGAACTCTAAGGGGGGGGGGAGGCATGGGTGTTACAGGACCATCGGCGATCGATCGCCGACCTGCAAAAAAGCATGGCCGTTGCTGTGCCGAGCAAATTGATCATTTACAGTAAGTTGTGGCAAGACTGGACTTGCACAGTGGGTTATAAAGACTGAACTTACACACCCACAACCTCTTGTTAGTGCTATAGTATATAATTTGGCCCATTGTTTGATCTGTTACTCTCCTAAGTCTGTCTGTCATCTTCTCTTTCTCTCTTATAGTGTCGTACGGAATACATTCTTCACTCTAAGGACTCCAGCGTCTCCAGTGATTCTGGGACCTTCTTGTGGCAGCCTCCGCCAGGCCCACGGGAGGAGACGGCAAAGATGCTCCTCTCTACCGTTGTTCAAGGTTCAGGATAACGGCATTCTCGAGGTTATGTGTTGTGGTTGGGCACTATGCTTGGACACTGTGGTTGGGCACTGTGGTTGGGCACTGTGCTAGGGCACTGTGCTTGGGCACTGTGCTTGGGCACTGTGGTTGGGCACTGTGCTTGGACACTGTGGTTGGGCACTGTGGTTGGGCACTGTGGTTGGGCACTGGGGTTGGGCACTGTGGTTGGGCACTGGGGTTGGGCACTGTGGTTGGGCACTGTGGTTGGGCACTGTGGTTGGGTACTAGCTGTGGTTGGGCACTGTGGTTGGGTACTGTGGTTAGGCACTGTGGTTGGACACTGTGGTTGGGCACTGGGGTTGGGCACTGTGGTTGGGCTTTGGGGTTGGGCACTGGGGTTGGGCACTGTGGTTGGGCACTGAGGTTGGGCACTGTGGTTGGGCACTGTGGTTGGGTACTGGGGTTGGACACTGTGGTTGGGTACTGTGGTTGGACACTGTGGTTGGCCACTGTGGTTGGACACTGTGGTTGGGCACTGTGGTTGGACACTGTGGTTGGGCACTGTGGTTGGGGACTGTGGTTGGGCACTGTGGTTGGACACTGTGGTTGGGCACTGTGGTTGGGCACTGTGGTTGGGCACTGTGGTTGGGCACTGTGGTTGGGCACTGGGGTTGGGCACTGTGGTTGGGCACTGGGGTGGGCACTGTGGTTGGGCACTGGGGTTGGGCACTGTGGTTGGGCACTGGGGTTTGGTTGGGCACAGGGGTTGGGCACTGGGGTTGGGCACTGGGGTTGGGCACTGTGGTTGGGCACTGTGGTTGGCGGGTAGAGTGACTATACCTCGTGCTCGTAGCTGAGTGGGTTAAAGACTTGCTTCATTACCGTCGCCGTTATCGCTCGGAAGAGATCAAGTTCGCTGTCTCCAACACTTGCTATCTCGAACTGACCATCAAGTTGTCACGCTTCAGTGGCTGTTATCGCACTAAGTGGATATCATACTTAAGGGCTCAGGTTCTTCACACGAGCCAGGTCAGGGGCGCTCAAGGGCTTATATTCATCACCAGAGATGGAAGATTAAGCCAGCCTTAAGCGAGGTAATTATCTGTTAATTATTTGATTTGTTTAACCAAAAGTGTATATTGTGTCGCTGTTGTTAGTAATCAGCGAGAAACTCTCAAGATATTATGGTCTGGTAGTATTGTTGGTTTCGTTTTCGGATCACAATAGGGGGATCCCGCGTTCGATTCCCGGGCGGAAAACAGTTGGCACGTTTTTGTGGGGTTGCATCCTGGGGATGGTCATTAGTTCGACCTTCGTGGGGACCTTGATAAAACACACACACACACACACACACACACACACACACACACACACACACACACACACACACACACACAGGAGACAACGAGTCTGTGTGAGGGGTGAGGTCTCAGATTGGCGAGACGTCACAAGTGGAGTCCCGCAGGGGTCAGTCCTTGGACCTATACTGTTTCTGGTATATGTAAATGATCTCCCAGAGGGTATAGATTCGTTCCTCTCAATGTTTGCCGATGATGCAAAAATTATGAGGAGAATTGAAACAGAGGATGATAGTAGGAGGCTACAAGATGACCTGGACAGACTGAGTGAATGGTCCAACAAATGGCTGTTGAAGTTCAACCCGAGTAAATGCAAAGTAATGAAACTAGGCAGTGGAAACAGGAGGCCAGGCACAGGATACAGAATAGGAGATGAAGTTCTTAATGAAACAGACAGAGAAAGATCTAGGAGTTGATATCACACCAAACCTGTCTCCTGAAGCCCACATAAAGAGAATAACGTCTGCGGCATATGCGAGGCTGGCTAACATCAGAACGGCGTTCAGGAACCTGTGTAAGGAATCATTCAGAATCTTGTACACCACATATGTAAGACCAATCCTGGAGTATGCGGCCCCAGCATGGAGCCCGTACCTTGTCAAGCACAAGACGAAGCTGGAAAAAGTCCAAAGGTATGCTACTAGACTAGTTCCAGAACTAAGAGGCATGAGTTATGAGGAAAGGCTGCGGGAAATGCACCTTACGACACTGGAGGACAGAAGAGTAAGGGGGGACATGATCACAACCTACAAAATCCTCAGGGGAATCGACCGGGTAAACAAGGATGAACTATTCAACACTGGTGGGACGCGAATAAGGAGACACAGGTGGAAGCTGAGTACCCAAATGAGCCACAGAGACGTTAGAAAGAACTTTTTAAGTGTCAGAGTAGTTAGTAAATGGAATGCATTAGGCAGTAATGTGGTGG
The DNA here is from genome assembly GCF_040958095.1 of Procambarus clarkii. Taxonomy (NCBI): domain Eukaryota; kingdom Metazoa; phylum Arthropoda; class Malacostraca; order Decapoda; family Cambaridae; genus Procambarus; species Procambarus clarkii. The sequence goes on from NC_091225.1 coordinate 24,541,965, forward strand.
AGGCTGACTCCATACACAGTTTCAAATGTAGATATGATAGAGCCCAGTAGGCTCAGGAATCTGTACACCAGTTGATTGACGGTTGAGAGGCGGGACCCAAGAGCCAAAGCAACGCCCACAAGTACAAATAGGTGAGCACACACACACACACACACACACACACACACACACACACACATCCAAGAGTCAATGCTCGATCCTGCAGGCACAAATAGGTGAGTGTATATATATATATATGTCGTACTTAGTAGCCAGAACGCACTTCTCAGCCTACTATGCAATGCCCGATTTGCCTAATAAGCCAAATTTTACTGAATTAATATATGTTCTCTAATTTTTTTCTTATGATATAATAAAGCTACCCATTTCATTATGTATGAGGTCAATTTTTTTTTATAGGAGTTAAAATTAACGTAGATATATGACCGAACCTAACCAACCCTACCTAACCTATCTTTATAGGTTAGGTTAGGGAGCCGAAAAAGTTTGGTTAGGTAGGTTAGGTAGTCGAAAAAAACATTAATTCATGAAAACTTGGCTTATTAGGCAAATCGGGCCTTGAGAAGTGCGTTCTTGCTACTAGGTACGACATATATATTCATATATATGTGTGTGTGTGTGTGTATATATATATATATATATATATATATATATATATATATATATATATATATTATATATATAATGTCGTACCTAGTAGCCAGAACGCACTTCTCTGCCTACTATGCAAGGCCCGATTTGCCTAATAAGCCAAGTTTTCATGAATTAATTATTTTTCGACTACCTAACCTACCTAACCTAACCTAACTTTTTCGGCTACCTAACCTAACCTATAAAGATAGGTTAGGTTAGGTAGGGTTGGTTAGGTTCGGTCATATATCTACGTTAATTTAAACTCCAATTAAAAAAAATTGACCTCATACATAATGAAATGGGTAGCTTTATCATTTCATAAGAAAAAAAATAGAGAAAATATATTCAGGAAAACTTGGCTTATTAGGCAAATCGGGCCTTGCATAGTAGGCTGAGAAGTGCGTTCTGCCTACTAGGTACGACATATATATAATATACACACACGCACATATATATGAATATAGGATGGGTATGGGGTCCTCCGCCACCCATAAGATGGGTATGGGGTCCTCCGCCACTCACAGGATGAGTATGGGATCCTCCACCACTCGCAGGATGAGTATGGTGTCCACCACCACTCACAGGATGAGTATGGGGGTCCTCCACCACTCACAGGATGAGTATGGGGTCCTCCACCACTCACAGGATGCGTATGGGGTCCTCCACCACTCACAAGATGAATATGGGGTCCTCCACCACTCGCAGGATGAGTATGGGGGTCCTCCATCACTCACAGGATGCGTATGGGGTCCTTCACCACTCACAGGATGCGTATGGGGTCCTCCCCCACTCACAGGATGAGTATGGGGGTCCTCCACCGCTCACAGGATGAGTATGGGATCCTCCACCACTCGCAGGATGAGTATGGGGTCCTCCACCACTCACAGGATGAGTATGGGTTCTCCACCACTCATAGGATGAGTATGGGATCCTCCACCACTCGCAGGATGAGTATGGGGGTCCTTCACCACTCACAGGATGAGTATGGGGGTTCTCCACCACTCACAGGATGAGTATGGGGGTCCTCCACCACTCACAGGATGAGTATGGGATCCTCCACCAATCGCAGGATGAGTATGGGGTCCTCCACCACTCACAGGATGAGTATGGGGGTCCTCCACCACTCACAGGATGAGTATGGGATCCTCCACCACTCGCAGGATGAGTATGGGGTCCTCCACCACTCACAGGATGAGTATGGGGTCCACCGCCACCCACAGGATGGGTATGGGGGTCCTCCACCACTCACAGGATGGGTATGGGGTCCTCCACCACTCACAGGATGGGTATGGGGTCCTCCACCACTCACAGAATGAGTATGGGGTCCTCCACCACTCACAGGATGAGTATGGGGTCCTCCACCACTCACAGGATGGGTATGGGGGTCCTCCACCACTCACAGGATGGGTATGGGGGTCCTCCACCACTCATAGGATGGGTTTGGGGGTCCTCCACCACTCAGGATGGGTATGGGGGGTCCTCCACCATCCACAGGATGGGTATGGGGTCCTCCACCACCCACAGGATGGGTATGGGGTCCTCCACCACCCACAGGATGGGTATGGGATCCTCCACCACTCACAGGATGGGTATGGGATCCTCCACCACTCACAGGATGGGTATGGGGGTCCTCCACCACCCACAGGATGGGTATGGGATGCTCCACCACTCACAGGATGGGTATGGGGGTCCTCCACCACCCACAAGATGGGTATGGGGCCCTCCACCACCCACAGGATGGGTATGGGGTCCTTCACCACCCACAGGATGGGTATGGGGCCCTCCACCACCCACAGGATGGGTATGGGGCCCTCCACCACCCACAGGATGGGTATGGGGCCCTCCACCACCCACAGGATGGGTATGGGGCCCTCCACCACCCACAGGATGGGTATGGGGCCCTCCACCACCCACAGGATGGGTATGGGGTCCTCCACCACTCACAGGATGGGTATGGGGTCCTCCACCACTCACAGGATGAGTATGGGGTCCTCCACCACCCACAGGATGGGTATGGGGGGTCCTCCACCACCCACAGGATGGGTATGGGGTCCACCACCACCCACTGGATGGGTACGGGGTCCACCACCACCCACAGGAAGGGTATGCGGATCCACTACCACCCACAGGATGGGTATGGGGTCCACTACCACCCACAGGATGGGTATGGGGTCCACCACCACCCACAGGATGGGTATGGGGTCCACCACCACCCACAGGATGGGTATGGGGTCCTCCACCACTCACAGGATGGGTATGGTGTCCACTACCACCCACAGGATGGGTATGGGGTCCACCACCACCCATAGGATGGGTATGGGGTCCACTACCACCCACAGGATGGGTATGGGGTCCACTACCACCCACAGGATGGGTATGGGGTCCACTACCACCCACAGGATGGGTGTGGGGTCCACCGCCACCCACAGGAAGGGTATGGGGGTCCACTGCCACCCACAGGATGGGTATGGGGGTCCTCCACCACTCACAGGATGGGTATGGGGGGTCCTCCACCACTCACAGGATGGGTATGGGGTCTCCACCCTCACAGGATGGGTATGGTGTCCTCCACCACTCACAGGATGAGTATGGGGTCCTCCACCACTCACAGGATGAGTATGGGGTCCTCCACCACTCACAGGATGGGTATGGTGTCCTCCACCACTCACAGGATGGGTATGGGGTCCTCCACCACTCACAGGATGGGTATTGGGCCCTCCACCACCCACAGGATGGGTATGGGGCCCTCCACCACCCACAGGATGGGGTATGGGGTCCTCCACCACCCACAGGATGATTAAGGGATGCCTCAATAAGGAGTTGAACTACCTAACAATAACTCTTGGTAGCCTCTTTAAGGAGCTCCCATATAACGCTGGAACCTTCAGAGACGCCCTGGACATGGTTAGGCTATCTGATCCCAGCACCTTTCCCCCCCCTACATGCCCACCTCCTCCCCATTACATGCCCACCTAGCCAGGCCTCATCAACATACCCACCTGCAACCATGGTTGTTGAACATTCACTGCATCATGAGACAACCCACCTCTACCCACCTGCTTCGTGAGTCAATGCCCTCCACCCACCTGCTTCGTGATTCAATGCCCTCCACCCACCTGCTTCGTGATTCAATGCCCTCCACCCACCTGCTTCGTGAGTCATGCCCTCCACCCACCTGCTTCGTGAGTCAATGCCCTCCACCCACCTGCTTCGTGAGTCAATGCCCTCCACCCACCCTGCTTCGTGAGTCAATGCCCTCCACCCACCTGCTTCGTGAGTCAATGCCCTCCACCCACCTGCCTCGTGAGTCAATGCCCTCCACCCACCTGCTTCGTGAGTCAATGCACTCCACCCACCTGCTTCGTGAGTCAATCCCCTCCACCCACCTGCTTCGTGAGTCAATCCCCTCCACCCACCTGCTTCGTGAGTCAATCCCCTCCACCCACCTGCTTCGTGAGTCAATGCCCAATGCCCTCCACCCACCTGCTTCGTGAGTCAATGCCCTCCACCCACCTGCTTCGTGATTCAACCCTTTCAACTCAATGTAAAGTTAGAGATAATTTCATTGAGCAAGAAAATATTGAGAGGGGAAGATTGTGAATGAGAGACATTGTGAGAGAAACATTGTGAGTGAGAGGAAAGTTATTGTGAGAGAAACATTGTTTTTTATTGTGAGAGGGGAACATGTGAGAGTCGGCCTCATATTAAGAAATCCGAAACAATAAGTTATCGTGTGTGTATAACTGCCCTCGTGCCTCACTCTCTCCTCTCACAACGACAGGTAATGGTCCGGGACGGAATGAAACGTCGTCGCTTCTCAGTCTTCTGATCTGTGTTCGGTCGTCGGTTCTTCAGCCACGTTACTGTGACTCACCCTCTCTATATAGTCTTCCTATACCGTTATATAGGTTTCCGGAGCCTTGTTAGTCGTATAGAGGTCACTTTAGGCTGTAATTATGCCGACCCCCCCCCCCCTCCCTCCTGGGGGTGTTAACTACAACACCTACTAAACTACCAGGTACACATTTCCTGCTAGGTGAATTGGTGCATCAGATGAAGGAAACTTCTACAAACGTCCTGCCGCAGAAATCGCCACCGGAGAGTTCTCGGGATGTGACGACGCTGTTAACACCAGTGGTCTGTCCCTTGACCCTCCTCTTCTACCCCCCTGTGCAGTAGAGGGGCGTGGAGCAGGAGTATGCCAACTGCTTTCGTATAATACTATTTTCTGTGTTTATTTTTTTCACCGTTTTATCCTGCTTTGGGTCACTGCAAGCTGCATTTAATAGCTTTGCCTAGAAGGCCCAGGTGTTACCGCACCCAGACACAACCACCTGGACCTTCTAGGTTCGAGTCTTGTGCAGGGCCGGAGTCCTTTGTGTGTTTACCTATGACTTGTGAGTTTAAGCAAGTATCCGTGTGTGTGTGTGTGTGAGTGTGTGTGTATATATATATATATATATATATATATATATATATATATATATATATATATATATATATATAATATTATATATATATAATATATAAAAAGTTGTGAGGGTACCACTTCTCGTGCAAATGTAGGGACCCATAGCCTCGGAGAAGAAAATAAGGAGTATTCAGAGAAGACCTTGTGGATTCTCACTGAACACTTAATATTTTCTTCTCCTACCACCCCCATTCTTTTGTATATGTACATGTATATTTGTTTTATTTAAACTTTGTTACAAAAAAGGAGTTACATATAGGGTACAAAGATGATTATCGTAAGTTGTCTAGTTCCTCCAGCTCCTCAGATGGCGGGCTGGAACCCTGAATGCAGTGTGCATTTCCCCTCTGTATCACCACGCTGAGGCGCTGGAAAAGAAAGCTGGCAGCTCTAGGGTATCTTGTTTTTTTTCAGTTAGCCTAGAACCCAGTTCCTTAAAAAAACTGGTAGCACTCTTACCCCATGCGCCGAGTGTCTCGGAAGCAATGGGGACAAAATAGTAGTGGTGATCCAGTTCTCTGTACTTACGGGATTTGGCTGATTCCCTGTGAGTGGCAGCGCCACCTGGTTGTGCAACACTGAAGTCAATGTAGGTGTTACCTTACCTTGAGGTGATTTCGGGGCTCAGCGACCCCGCGGCCCGGTCGTCGACCAGGCCTCCTCGTTGAACGCGGCTGCTCGCAGCCTGACGTATGAGTCAGATCCTGGTTGATCAGGTATCCTTTGGAGGTGTTTATCAAGTTCTCTCTTGAACACTGTGAGGGGTCGGCCAGTTATGTCCCTTATGTGTAGTGGAAGCGTGTTGAATAGTCTCGGGCCTCTGATGTTGATAGTTCTCTCTTGAACACTGTGAGGGGTCGGCCAGTTATGCCCCTTATGTGTAGTGGAAGCGTGTTGAACAGTCTCGGGCCTCTGATGTTGATAGTTCTCTCTTGAACACTGTGAGGGGTCGGCCAGTTATGCCCCTTATGTGTAGTGGAAGCGTGTTGAACAGTCTCGGGCCTCTGATGTTGATAGTTCTCTCTTGAACACTGTGAGGGGTCGGCCAGTTATGCCCCTTATGTGTAGTGGAAGCGTGTTGAACAGTCTCGGGCCTCTGATGTTGATAGTTCTCTCTTGAACACTGTGAGGGGTCGGCCAGTTATGCCCCTTATGTGTAGTGGAAGCGTGTTGAACAGTCTCGGGCCTCTGCTGTTGATAGTTCTCTCTTGAACACTGTGAGGGGTCGGCCAGTTATGCCCCTTATGTGTAGTGGAAGCGTGTTGAACAGTCTCGGGCCTCTGATGTTGATAGTTCTCTCTTGAACACTGTGAGGGGTCGGCCAGTTATGCCCCGTATGTGTAGTGGAAGCGTGTTGAACAGTCTCGGGCCTCTGATGTTGATAGTTCTCTCTTGAACACTGTGAGGGGTCGGCCAGTTATGCCCCTTATGTGTAGTGGAAGCGTGTTGAACAGTCTCGGGCCTCTGATGTTGATAGTTCTCTCTTGAACACTGTGAGGGGTCGGCCAGTTATGCCCCTTATGTGTAGTGGAAGCGTGTTGAACAGTCTCCGGCCTCTGATGTTGATAGTTCTCTCTTGAACACTGTGAGGGGTCGGCCAGTTATGTCCCTTATGTGTAGTGGAAGCGTGTTGAACAGTCTCGGGCCTCTGATGTTGATAGTTCTCTCTTGAACACTGTGAGGGGTCGGCCAGTTATGCCCCTTATGTGTAGTGGAAGCGTGTTGAACAGTCTCAGGTCTCTGATGTTGATAGAGTTCTCGCTCAGAGTACCTGTTGTTAGCCAGGGTTGATACTCAAGTGTAGTCCCATACCAACTGCTTGCCATTCTTCCAGGGGTTCACTGTGATACCATCTGGGCGACCAATAAGAGCATCAGAGTTACGGGGAGTTAGGTAACGGGGATCTCATTCAGCTGGGCATCCAGCTGTGGTGAGGCTCCTCTTGATGATGTCGTTAACTTCACTGTGCCTCGAGTGCCATCCCCCTGTGCTTTGGCAGAGTAGGCCATGGTGGCCGTACCTGTCAGCCACCACCTCGCCGCAAATACACCTGTATCTGGTGTGGATTGGGGCAGCAAGGCGGAGGGCGTGTGGTGAGAGACGTGCACCAGTTGGGGACATTGGGGGGTTGCTAACAGAAAATCCCCTGCATGTGGGGCGGCTACTGCTGTGAGGCGAGCAATGTCGTGTTGTTGCAGGGCGAGTGTCTTACCACTACATCACGCGGACTGTAACTTCGTCTCTTCGTCGTTCAGGCATTATTGGAAATTAGAAGAATAATATGACACACATTGAAGTAATACAGGTTTCCGCCTGTCGTTGTCCTGACCCACTCGCCACGCCAGCCTGCAGACTCTGGTTCGAATCCAGGGCAGGGTGAAGTGATTCGGCATTGTTACTTTACTGTTAGTCCAAGCACCCACCAGTTATTTGGCACCTGTATGTAAAGCGATTATTGGATCGTGTTCTAGGGGAAAAATTCAATACGGCGAGGCATCAAACTCAGTCGTGGGAGAACTGTAGTTAGCTGGAACCTGCAGTTAGTACACTTTTGCTCCTGTTCCCTATATAAAATAATAATAAAAATATTATCTATATGTATTTGTGTAAATGATTGTATTATATGTATGTATATGCAACTGAAAACTCCTTACCCCAGAAGTGACTCGAACCCATACTGCCAGGAGCACTATGCAACTGGTGTACAGGAGACCGTAACCACTCGACTATCAGTGACCGTACAAAAGATGATGGTAGCCGAGGCTATTTGCCCATCATCCCGACGGCACTTTGATGGTAATCTTGGGCATAGTTATTTTATCAAATCACCTCATTTTGTGAGGCCAAACATGAACATGTGTACATGTATATGTAACATTAATAAATGTGTAACTAGCTACAGAAGATTGTCTCTTGCTTAGCTAAACGAACTCTGGGGTTCAATTCCTGAACCCATTATGTGTCTCTGTAACCATTTCCACCACCACCCCCCACGGGATGGGTATGGGGTGCATAATAAAGAAAGAAATTGAATTGAAGGAGTACATTTGTTAGATGATATTTTTTTTTTTTATTATTATTATTTTCTACCACAGACGTGGCCACACATTTACAATGCTAACCAGCATATATACATTTTCTTCTGTCCTCCATGGACAGGGTTAGAGAAGTGTTAAACATATAGTTCAAGGGTTTATTGAACACTGTTAGATGATATAACGCCTTACCTACCCCCTGATGCTCACTTGTTCTTCCCGCCACAGGACCCGACCCCGCTGGTCCCGGCTCCTTATTACCAAGGCAGGAGGTGACCGTCTGCCTTGTCCGCCGCCTGTGTTGTCTTGGGGCGGCCCGCCACCCTTATGCCTCAGCACGGAGAGCTATTATGTTGCAGGTGTAGGGGAGGAGGAAGCTGGGGGGGGTAGGGGAGGAGGGAGCTGCGTGTAGGTGGGGGAGCTGGGTGTAGGGGAGGAGGGAGCTGGGGGGGGGGGGGGTAGGGGAGGAGTGAGGGGCGGGCAGCCTCTCACACACACACACACACACACACACTTGCATCTCATGAGTCATACTCATGTCTGGCGGAACACTTCATGTCTGGCGGAACACTCCATGTCTGGCGGAACACTCCATGTCTGGCGGAACACTCCATGTCTGGCGGAACACTTCATGTCTGGCGGAACACTCCATGTCTGGCGGAACACTCCATGTCTGGCGGAACACTCCATGTCTGACGGAACACTCCATGTCTGGCGGAACACTCCATGTCTGGCGGAACACTCCATGTCTGGCGGAACACTCCATGTCTGGCGGAACACTTCATGTCTGGCGGAACACTCCATGTCTGGCGGAACACTCCATGTCTGGCGGAACACTCCATGTCTGGCGGAACACTTCATGTCTGGCGGAACACTCCATGTCTGGCGGAACACTCCATGTCTGGCGGAACACTCCATGTCTGACGGAACACTCCATGTCTGGCGGAACACTCCATGTCTGGCGGAACACTCCATGTCTGGCGGAACACTCCATGTCTGGCGGAACACTTCATGTCTGGCGGAACACTCCATGTCTGGCGGAACACTCCATGTCTGGCGGAACACTCCATGTCTGGCGGAACACTCCATGTCTGGCGGAACACTCCATGTCTGGCGGAACACTCCATGTCTGGCGGAACACTCCATGTCTGGCGGAACACTCCATGTCTGGCGGAACACTCCATGTCTGGCGGAACACTCCATGTCTGGCGGAACACTCCATGTCTGACGGAACACTCCATGTCTGACGGAACACTCCATGTCTGACGGAACACTCCATGTCTGACGGAACACTCCATGTCTGACGGAACACTCCATGTCTGACGGAACACTCCATGTCTGACGGAACACTCCATGTCTGGCGGAACACTCCATGTCTGACGGAACTCTCAAGTCTCAAGGAACACTTCATGTCTCAAGGAGTCTACGCACGGTTCATCAGGCTATTAAGGCAAGCACGAGTGTTTATACTAACTAAAGCCAAGTATACTTCAGTCGTGAATATAGTCCAAGACCAAAGTAGACTAGAGAGAAGCCGGGTATACCTCTGGGTATACCTCTGGGTATACACTCCTGCCTGTCTGCCGTGACGTGGTAAGCAGTACCCTGTAGTGACAGGTAAACACAGCCATCATTAGCACAGGTTCTTGGGGGCGGTACACTCTCTTCCCGGTACACTTGTCCCGTCAGTACTGAGGCGTCGGTGACGTTGGGGTGAGCGGTGGACGCCAGGGACCCGTCTTCCCGCCACGGACCTTCCTACCCGCCAGGGACCCGTCTTCCCGCCAGGGACCTTCCTACCCGCCAGGGACCTTCCTACCCGCCAGGGACCTTCCTACCCGCCAGGGACCTTCCTACCCGCCAGGGACCTTCCTACCCGCCAGGGACCTTCCTACCCGCCAGGGACCTTCCTACCCGCCAGGGACCTTCCTGCCCGCCAGGGACCTTCCTGCCCGCCAGGGACCTTCCTACCCGCCAGGGACCTTCCTACCCGCCAGGGACCTTCCTACCCGCCAGGGACCTTCTTACCCGCCAGGGACCTTCCTACCCGCCAGGGACCATCCTACCCGCCAGGGACCTTCCTACCCGCCAGGGACCTTCTTACCCGCCAGGGGCCCGTCTTCCCGCCAGGGACCCGTCTTCCCGCCAGGGACCCGTCTTCCCGCCAGGGACCTTCCTACCCATCAGGGACCTTCCTACCCGCCAGGGACCCGCCTTCCCGCCACGGACCTTCCTACCCGCCAGGGACCCGTCTTGCCGCCAGGGACCTTCCTACCCGCCAGGGACCTTCCTACCCGCCAGGGACCTTCCTACCCGCCAGGGACCTTCCTACCCGCCAGGGACCTTCCTACCCGCCAGGGACCTTCCTACCCGCCAGGGACCTTCTTACCCGCCAGGGACCTTCCTACCCGCCAGGGACCATCCTACCCGCCAGGGACCTTCTTACCCGCCAGGGACCTTCCTACCCGCCAGGGACCATCCTACCCGCCAGGGACCATCCTACCCGCCAGGGGCCCGTCTTCCCGCCAGGGACCTTCCTACCCGCCAGGGGCCCGTCTTCCCGCCAGGGGCCCGTCTTCCCGCCAGGGGCCCGTCTTCCCGCCAGGGGCCCGTCTTCCCGCCAGGGGCCCGTCTTCCCGCCAGGGTCCCGTCTTCCCGTCAGGGGCCCGTCTTCCCGCCAGGGGCCCGTCTTCCCGCCAGGGGCCCGTCTTTCCGCCAGGGGCCCGTCTTCCCGCCAGGGACCCGTCTTCCCGCCAGGGACCCGTCTTCCCGCCAGGGACCCGTCTTCACGCCAGGGACCTTCCTACCCGCTAGGGACCTTCCTACCAGCCAGGGACCTTCCTACCCGCCAGGGACCCGTCTTCCCGCCAGGGACCTTCCTACCCGCCAGGGACCTTCCTACCAGCCTGGGACCTTCCTACCCGCCAGGGACCCGCCTTCCCGCCAGGGACCCGCCTTCCCGCCAGGGACCTTCCTACCCGCCAGGGACCCGTCTTCCTGCCAGGGACCCGTCTTCCCGCCAGGGACCCGTCTTCCCGCCAGGGACCCGTCTTCCCGCCAGGGACCCGTCTTCCCGCCAGGGACCCGTCTTCCCGCCAGGGACCCGTCTTCCCGCCAGGGACCCGTCTTCCCGCCAGGGACCCGTCTTCCCGCCAGGGACCCGTCTTCCCGCCAGGGGCCCGTCTTCCCGCCAGGGACCCGTCTTCCCGCCAGGGACCCGTCTTCCCGCCAGGGACCCGTCTTCCCGCCAGGGATCTTCATACCCGCCAGGGACCTACCTACCCGCCAGGGACCTTCCTACCCGCCAGGGACCCGTCTTCCCGCCAGGGACCCGTCTTCCCGCCAGGGACCTTCATACCCGCCAGGGACCTACCTACCCGCCAGGGACCTTCATACCCGCCAGGGACCCGTCTTCCCGCCAGGGACCTTCCTACCCGCCAGGGACCCGTCTTGCCGCCAGGGACCCGTCTTCCCGCCAGGGACCCGTCTTGCCGCCAGGGACCTTCCTACCCGCCAGGGACCTTCCTACCCGCCAGGGACCTTCCTACCCGCCAGGGACCTTCCTACCCGCCAGGGACCTTCCTACCCGCCAGGGACCCGTCTTCCCGCCAGGGACCTTCCTACCCGCCAGGGACCTTCCTACCCGCCAGGGACCTTCCTACCCGCCAGGGATCATCCTACCCGCCAGGGGCCATCCTACCCTCCAGACCACCATCCTACCCGCCAGGGACCATCCTACCCGCCAGGGACCATCCTACCCGCCAGGGACCTTCCTACCCGCCAGGGACCTTCCTACCCGCCAGGGACCATCCTACCCGCCAGGGACCATCCTACCCGCCAGGGACCATCCTACCCGCCAGGGACCATCCTACCCGCCAGGGACCTTCTTAGTCAAGAATATTTTTGATCACCTTAAGAGCTCGTTATCGTGTTCGGTCGTTATCGTGTTCGGTCGTTATCGTGTTCGGTCGGGGTGTAAAAAACAATGAATACCGGCTACCTGGTTGATACCTGGTTGATGGGGTTCTGGGAGTTGTTCTACTCCCCAAGCCCGGCCCGAGGCCAGGCTTGACTTGTGAGAGTTTGGTCCACCAGGCTGTTGCTTGGAGCGGCCCTCAGCAGGCCCACATATACCTGGTTGATGGGGTTCTGGGAGTTGTTCTACTCCCCAAGCCCGGCCCGAGGCCAGGCTTGACTTGTGAGAGCTTGGTCCACCAGGCTGTTGCTTGGAGCGTCACGCAGCAGGCCCACGTACCCACCACAGCCCGGTAGGTCTGGTACTCCTTGAAGAAAACTAGTTTTCTCTTGAAGATATCGATACAGATACATGCCGTCGTGGATACAGATACATACCGTCGTGGATACAGATACATACCGTTGTGGATACAGATACATGCCGTCGTGGATACAGATACATACCGTCGCGGATACAGATACATACCTTTGTGGATACAGATACATGCCGTCGTGGATACACAGATACATACCGTCGTGGATACAGATACATACCGTCGTGGATAGAGATACATACCGTCGTTTATAGAGATACATGCCGTCGTGGATAAAGAGATACATGCCGTCGTGGATAAAGAGATACATGCCGTCGTGGATACAGATACATGCCGTCGTGGATAGAGATACATACCGTCGTTTATAGAGATACATGCCGTCGTGGATAAAGAGATACATGCCGTCGTGGATAAAGAGATACATGCCGTCGTGGATAAAGAGATACATGCCGTCGTGGATAAAGAGATACATGCCGTCGTGGATAAAGAGATACATACCGTCGTGGATAAAGAGATACATGCCGTCGTGGATACAGAGATACATGCCGTCGGTCTGATCACACAGCAGGAGTACCTGTGTCGCAGATGTCTGACAACCATCATACACTTCTGACGTGTGCAGTGACGCTGCAGTGATATTGCAGTGACGTGTGCAGTGACGCTGCAGTGATATTGCAGTGACGTGTGCAGTGACGTGTGCAGTGACGCTGCAGTGACGTGTGCAGTGACGCTGCAGTGACGTGTGCAGTGACGTGTGCAGTGACGCTGCAGTGATATTGCAGTGAAGTTGAAAAGACAGAGGATGTCAGAGCAGGATAGTGTGACGGGTGACACAGCCTTCCGCAGAGCAGGAAGTCACCTTCCTCTGCTGCAGGAGGACCTGAACTATTCAGTGACAACTTTCTATACAGACATGGAACCTGAAGTCAAGACCCTGAGAGGTGAAGCCAGAGATGCCAGGAGCTCCTATGTACTGGACGGGCCCAGACGGGAGGACAGTGTACTGGACGGGTCCAGGCGGGAGGACAGTGTACTGGACGGGTCCAGGCGGGAGGACAGTGTACTGGACGGGTCCAGGCGGGAGGACAGAGTACTGGACGGACCCAGACGGGTGGACAGTGTACTGGACGGGTCCAGACGGGAGGACAGTGTACTGGATGGGTCCAGACGGGAGGACAGTGTACTGGACGGACACAGACGGGAGGACAGTGTACTGGACGGACCCAGACGGGAGGACAGTGTACTGGACGGACCCAGACGGGAGGACAGTGTACTGGATGGGTCCAGACGGGAGGACAGTGTACTGGACGGACCCAGACGGGAGGACAGTGTACTGGATGGGTCCAGACGGCAGGACAGTGTACTGGACGGACCCAGACGGGTGGACAGTGTACTGGACGGACCTAGACGGGAGGACAGTGTACTGGACGGGTCCAGACGGGAGGACAGTGTACTGGACGGGTCCAGACGGGAGGACAGTGTACTGGACGGACCCAGACGGGTGGACAGTGTACTGGACGGGTCCAGACGGGAGGACAGTGTACTGGATGGGTCCAGACGGGAGGACAGTGTACTGGACGGACCCAGACGGGTGGACAGTGTACTGGACGGGTCCAGACGGGAGGACAGTGTACTGGACGGGTCCAGACGGGTGGACAGTGTACTGGACGGGCCCAGACGGGTGGACAGTGTACTGGACGGACCCAGACGGGAGGACAGTGTACTGGACGGGACCAGACGGGAGGACAGTGTACTGGACGGGCCCAGACGGGTGGACAGTGTACTGGACGGACCCAGACGGGTGGACAGTGTACTGGACGGACCCAGACGGGAGGACAGTGTACTGGACGGGCCCAGACGGGTGGACAGTGTACTGGACGGACCCAGACAGGAGGACAGTGTACTGGACGGGTCCAGACGGGAGGATAGTGTACTGGACGGGTCCAGACGGGAGGACAGTGTACTGGACGGGTCCAGACGGGAGGACAGTGTACTGGACGGGCCCAGACGGGAGGATAGTGTACTGGACGGGCCCAGACGGGAGGTCAGTGTACTGGACGGGTCCAGACGGGAGGACAGTGTACTGGACGGGTCCAGACGGGAGGACAGTGTACTGGACGGGCCCAGACGGGAGGACAGTGTACTGGACGGGCCCAGACGGGAGGTCAGTGTACTGGACGGGTCCAGACGGGAGGACAGTGTACTGGACGGGTCCAGACGGGAGGACAGTGTACTGGACGGGTCCAGACGGGAGGACAGTGTACTGGACGGGTCCATGAAACGGTATGATAGTACTGGACTGGACGCCACAAAGATCTGGGTGACACAGGACAATGAGTGCACCTCATCTCTATGCCAACAACATGACGATCGAGAGCCACAGTGCCACAGAACAGTGCCAGTACCTGAAGCACATGCTCCGTAGAATCCACCAGAGGCTTTCCTTTTAGTGTCCTATCTTGAGGTTATCTTGAGATGATTTCGGGGCTTTTATTTTTTAGTGTCCCCGCGGCCCGGTCCTCGAATAGGCCTCCACCCCCAGGAAGCAGCCTGTGACAGCTGACTAACACCCAGGTACCTATTTTACTGCTAGGTAACAGGGGCATAGGGTGAAAGAAACTCTGCCTATTGTTTCTCGCCGGCGCCTGGGATCGAACCCAGGACCACAGGATCACAAGTCCGGCGTGCTGTCCGCTCGGCCGACCGGTGTTAGTTAAGTCCTAATTAAGACTTTCCTTATAGTTTCTTTATAGAGCCTTATAATTAAGATTCATTTGACGTTGAAAAGCTACAAGTCCTACACAGCCACACGAACAGTATACAGCAAGTGTATGCTGTACCCAGAGAACATACATACATGCATACATAACGTATTCTACACCAGACGCCGGCTGATGGGTCGGCATCTGGGGTATATTTATATATATATAGGGGTATATTTATATATAAAATTTTGGGTTGAGTATTCAGCGACCCATTGCACTCTATGGAGGGCAAACACCTTTAACCCTGGCTATGTAGGACAGATGCAAACGTGTATAGGTTCATTAACATTGTATAATTATAGGGCCACATATGGGGAAGATAAAGGATCGTGAGGATCTTGATTAAATGCTTACATCGTATTATCAGACTCGCCAAACAATTACATTAACCTGATATGTTAATGAGATATGTATCAATGAGAAACTCAACTGGAGGTTTGATGTGACTCGAACCCGTGATCAAGGCACTCCCGCCGCTCACACTACCACTGTTCCACCCAGACCTGCTAAAAGTTATACATGCGGGATCCTACTGAATCCCTAGGAACATTGGATGGTTTCTACCGAAGCCATCCCAAGTTTAACTATTCAGGACACTATAAACTCATTTGTCGGAAAACCCAACACCACTTGCAGGCGATGAGTCACAATAACGTGGCTGAAGTATGTTGACCGGACCACACACTAGAAAGTGAAGGGACAACGACGTTTCGATCCGTCCTAGACCATTCTCAAGTCGATTGTGGATTCACAATCGGCTTGAGATTGGTCCAAGACGGACCGAAACGTCGTCGTCCCTTCACCTTTTAGTGTGTGGTCTGCCCAACACCATTTACTAATATTTAATACAATAGGAAGATAATATTGCTGCTGGGTTGTATAAATAGATTCACTCAGAAGACGGCAGTGGAATTTTCCGTCAATAGAAAACAGGATATTATTACAAATGTCGCTATTAATTTCACCAGCTAATTCTGTTGGAAACATTCTTAATACAGTAGTCTTTGGACTTTAAACATCATAAAAACATCTCACTTGAATTAACTTTATTATTAGTACCAAAATAGAGTAAATGTGACCTTTCTAGCACTTCCTGACATCTGGGCAAGAGAGCCAGGGCGTCAGTGGAGGACGACTGGGGTCAGCCATTGTTAATTTTATCAACAAATTCGCTGGAACAGAACAGCTCCTATACACGTCAAAGATTGAGGAAAGATGTGCACGTTCGTAAGTACTTGCGTAACTGCTTCGTGAATCTGGCCGATGGTGCCCAACCATTTGAACAGACGGGGATTGAACGCAGACCTGAAAGAAACGAGACCATCGCTCGGCCGTCAAATCCCAGTGGCTGGACTGGGCGCGGATGACTACTGGATCTATCTCAATTATTGTTGGCGAAATATAAATAGGTAATTGACATTGGAAAGTGTGAAATTGTGTAACTGTGTTACTTGTGGTCTTCACAGCCCGGTGTCTCGAGCGCTCACAACGTCACTAAACTGATGTACTAAGTTGCCCGAACCTAACCTACCCGAGGACCCACGAACAGAAAACGGGACATTCACGTCAATTTTGCTATTCGTTGTCATTTTTAGTACATCAATTTTTGGCCTTACGGGATTTATATGTCAAAATGTAATGTACTATTCAGGGGGAACGGGTTGTGAGGACAAGGAGTTGGGATACGAGGACAAGGAGCTGAGATGTGAGGACAAGGAGCTGCATAGGATACGAGGACAAGGAGCTGAGATGTGAGGACAAGGAGCTGCATAGGATACGAGGACAAGGAGCTGAGTTGTGAGGACAAGGAGCTGCATGGGATACGAGGACAAGGAGCTGAGATGTGAGGAGAAGGAGCTGCATGGGATACGAGGACAAGGAGCTGAGATGTGAGGACAAGGAGCTGAGATGTGAGGACAAGGAGCTGCATGAGATATGAGGTCAAGGAACTGAGATGTGAGGACAAGGAGCTGCATGAGATATGAGGTCAAGGAACTGGGATATGAGGACAAGGAGCTGCATGAGATATGAGGTCAAGGAACTGGGATATGAGGACAGACTGAAGGAACGGCGCCCAACCTCTAGAACCAACAGTTCCAGCGGTTGGGTTCGAACGCTGGCCCTGCAAGAAGCGGGGCCGGTGCTGTACCAGTCACAGATTGTCCAAGTAAGTAAGTACACAACTCACTTATGTACCTCCGTGCTCCACACTCTTCTCTCTTCCATCTTTCTCTTTCCCTTTCCCATTTCAATTCACTCCTCCCTCTCATCCTCATTTCCTCTTTTCTATGACCCTCCCTTTCCCTCATTTCTTTCATCTCTTCCCCTTCCCTCATTTCTTTTTCCCCTTTTCCTCATCTCTTTTTCCCCTTTCCCTCTCATTTACCTCCCTTTCTCCCCTTCCTTCATTCTTCCCCTCATCTCCCACCGAAGACTTGAGTAAACTTGATGACTGGTCTTCGTCAGGTCTCATCCCATACTCATCCTGTGAGCGGTAGCGCAAAAAACATTACAGAGGGCACAAAAGGTCTTTATCAGACCTCATCTTAGATTATTACATAAACAATTTCATCTATCCTTCACACCTTATAGATACAATGTCAGCTAGTTACAGAGAAAGTGCTATTTCAAGAGCTATATATTTACAGTAAGTCATCATACATTAATGGTAGCCCGCCAAACACACCGAAACTACGACGTTGGTACAACGTTCGAACAAGTTTTAACACCTCCTAACCAGTTATAATAACCAATATAGCAAGTTGTAACAACGTTCTAATACGTCATAAACACGTTAAGCCAAGATGTAACAACTTTATTACAAGTTGTAACAAGCGGAAAATGGAGACAGTTTCGGTTTGTGTTTCCAGGGCTAGGTCTTATCGCTAATACATAATAGTTTGACCAATGGAGATAGTCATAGGGGAGCTTTAGTTTATTATTAGTCTTCACAATAGCTCTGGTTGTAGAAATACCGGGAGGTGTGTACCGGAGCAGCTGGAATGGTTACAGTTCTACTGGGTGTTTTATTTGTTGTCGTGTAGTGTAGGTAGTGTAATTTTTTGGGGAGTTGTGTACTGGGTGTAGGCATAGAGTACGTTGGGAGAGTACCGGGTGTAGGTACAGAACATGCGTTACACTTACTAGGTATTAAACACAGAAATCACAATTGCGTGATGCATCAAATGAACAAATTCACAATTGTGATTTCTGTGTGTAATGAAGTAAGGGCGAAGAGGGAGAACGGCCTAATTGACATAGCTCGAGTGCATGGGGGGAGTTGTGTAAAACCCTGGTTTGTGCCTCGGAGAGGCTGCAGGATCCAGTAAGTTCAGTAGAACTTCGGTTTCAACTCCTTTTACCATGTCGTAGCTCAGTCGATTAAGGCAGCGTCTGGGATGCTCTCGGACGTAGGTTCGAATCCTCGTCAGGGGCTGTGGGATATTTGGGCTTGATTCTGATTATTTAATTATTAATGTAGTAAATTAAATTACGAAGGACCACCCACTTTTAAAGTAAAGAGGGAAACTGAGAATTTCTGATCATTAGATAATTTCTAGATGAAACCAGTGACTATGGATAAAACTAGAAAGCATGATCATAATAATAATTAATGGGCTGTATTATTAAATGAAACAAACCTCAAACACCTACATTGGGGGGTTATTACTGGAGGTAAGTACGTCCAGGAATCAGTGTGGTTCGTTCACTAATTCAATTAATAATAATCTAATCCTATAAGATAAGGTTGAAACTAATCTTATTAGCATAAAGAGGAATATAAAATATGAGCATAATGATGAGTTACAGTAAATTACATATTTATCTCAAAACATTCTGCATAAATTAAATTGCAATGGAATAGTAAAAGGAAATAAATCTTAGCTTGACGAAGATTCCTTTAGAAACCATTGAAGTCCTCTTATTCTCCAGACTCGGTACATAGACGAGTGTTACCGGTTAACATGGAGAAAGCAGCGTGAGGAATTCTTCTCTCGTGCTGCAAGATAAATAATTTTCAGTAGCAACTGATTTGACTACTTAATTTATATTCAAGAATATTGAAATTTACAGGTGACAAATTTTAATCACCTGTTATT
This sequence comes from Procambarus clarkii, assembly GCF_040958095.1. NCBI lineage: Eukaryota > Metazoa > Arthropoda > Malacostraca > Decapoda > Cambaridae > Procambarus > Procambarus clarkii. The sequence continues at coordinate 24,561,258 of NC_091225.1, forward strand.
AGGTGTTATCGCGCGTCTTAACGAACAATCACCCTGCTATTATCAATCTTATACCTGATGCATCAAATAAAGGAATACTTAGCTGTGGGCACTGTATAAGTATTAAGATTGCCGTATTTCGCATCCCAGGCTCCGGTGAACCTATCCTGGATAATGATGCGCTTCGGCTAGCTGGTCACGTGTCGTCAGGAACCAAGTCAAAGGGCTCCTTATTTAACACCAGCACTAGTTGAAGATATTATCTGCAAGGTTATTCACGCCTCACAGTGGCGGCTTTCATCTGAGGAAGGATAACACCTGCCCTATTTGCGGGGCAATGGCGTCTTCTTATGAGTACGGTAAGCGCAGGTCTACTTCCTTTCGGCTCTGCACGTGTCCGCGTACTGAGGAGGATGGCGTCCCTCCAACCCACGCCGAGTCGACGTTCGTAAAACAAATAATTGTCTCGAACATTAATATTTCTCGCATTTGCTCTTGAAACGTTAAAGACTGGACGGGTTTATTATTTAGAGGAACAAAATATTATTATTTACCAATCTAAGAATAGTAAATATATAAGGGAGAGGAATTAATGTCTCCCCATGGCATTCATTGATGACGTTAACTCTATCGCGAGGTAGACGCTATGATTCTAACGCTCTATTCGGCTTTTAGTTAGAGGACAATTCGTCTGCAATCAGTTATCATACAGAATGCTTTAATTATGGAGAATCGTATTTAATTCTCACACAAATTGGATATAATGTGTTTACTGTAAGGAAATCTGACGCAATACTGGCGTCAGGTGACGTGAGAATTCTAGCCTAATGCACAGATGAATTATTAGTACATGAGAATTCTACGAGTTGTTAATTTTACTTACTACAATATTTAGTATGGTTAGTAATAAGTAATAAGAATACAAAAATGTTGTATTCGGTGTTGGAAATATCCAACAGGGGCCTTGTGAATTTGTTTTTACTAGTTATACTTGCATAAGGAGTATGATGTACTAACAATGAATAATGGGTAGAGGGATGAAAGTTACATTTAGAGCGGATATACTTCATGTTATGGTGTACAGAGGCACATCCAGGGGGTGTAGGTGTACTGAACTACTTGCATGGGTGTAATGCGTACTGAATTACTTATAGGGGGGTGTAAAATGTACTGATTTGTCTAATGAGGGTGTAAGGTGTACTAAGTTACCTATGGGGTATAAAGTACTGAATTTCACCTATACGGGTGTAACGTATAATAAATTACGACCACTAATTATGAATTACTGCCTAATTCATACTTCGTGATGATAACTGGGGAGAGAGAGAGAGAGAGAGAGAGAGAGAGAGAGAGAGAGAGGGAGAGAACAGAGAGCGAGCGAGCAGCTAAGTTAGAAACTGCAATGTGCAACGGGCGGAGGAAATCGTTAAATAGTTAGCGACTAGAGGCTGTTTGATTGGCTGGGGAATTCATTGCCGTAGAAGATGATTGGTGCCTTATTGGTGCACTAGTACCACCATCACTAAGGTGGTTATGGTGGTACTAGTGTTGGTGGTGATTGTGGTACTGATACTGGTGGTGATGGTAGGGGGGGTGTTATGATCGCCGTATAAATACAACCTTCCAGCTTAAAGACCTGGGATTAGATTCACGAAGCAGTTACGCAAGCACTTACGAACGTGTACATCTTTCCTCAATCTTTGACGGCATTGGTTATATTTATTAAACAGTTTACAAGTATGAAAACTTCCCAATCAACTGTTATTGTTGTTATAAACAGCCTCATGGTGCTTCGGAGCTCATCAACTGTTTAATAATTGTAAACAAAGCCGCCAAAGATTAGGAAAAGATGTACAGGTTCGTAAGTGCTTGCATAACTGCTTCGTGAATCTGGCCTCTGAAGGCAACATATAAAGAGTCATTTAGGTCCAACCTACACATGTGTTAGACGACCAAGAGTAAAGTACAAGTTGCACTATTTCATGGTAATTTCTGTTTTATTAAATTCCAAGGGGTTAGCCTAGCGACATTCTTTGTCAAAATGACGCTTAGTCAGGCAGTACTGTGACAGGAGTGGCAGTACTGTGACAGGAGTGGAAGTACTGTGACAGTACTGTGACAGGAGTGTCAGCACTGTGGCAGGAGTGTCAGTACTGTGGCAGGAGTGTCAGTACTGTGGCAGAAGTGGCAGCACTGTGACAGGACTGTCAGCACTGTGACAGGACTGTCAGCACTGTGACAAGACTGTCAGCACTGTGACAGGACTGCCAGCACTGTGACAGGACTGTCAGCACTGTGACAGGACTGTCAGTACTGTGACATGAGTGTCAGCACTGTGGCAGGAGTGTCAGTACTGTGGCAGGAGTGTCAGTACTGTGGCAGAAGTGGCAGGACTGTCAGCACTGTGACAGGACTGTCAGCACTGTGACAGGACTGTCAGCACTGTGACAGGACTGTCAGCACTGTGACAGGACTGCCAGCACTGTGACAGGACTGTCAGCACTGTGACAGGACTGTCAGTACTGTGACAGGAGTGTCAGCACTGTGGCAGGAGTGTCAGTACTGTGGCAGGAGTGTCAGTACTGTGGCAGAAGTGGCAGCACTGTGACAGGACTGTCAGCACTGTGACAGGACTGTCAGCACTGTGACAGGACTGTCAGCACTGTGACAGGACTGCCAGCACTGTGACAGGACTGTCAGCACTGTGACAGGACTGTCAGTACTGTGACAGGAGTGTCAGCACTGTGACAGGAGTGTCAGGACTGTCAGCACTGTGACAGGAGTGTCAGGACTGTCAGCACTGTGACAGGAGTGTCAGGACTGTCAGCACTGTGACAGGAGTGTCAGCACTGTGACAGGAGTGTCAGCACTGTGACAGGAGTGTCAGCACTGTGACAGGACTGTCAGCACTGTGACAGGACTGTCAGCACTGTGACAGGACTGTCAGCACTGTGACAGGAGTGTCAGCACTGTGACAGGACTGTCAGTACTGTGACAGGAGTGTCAGCACTGTGACAGGACTGTCAGTACTGTGACAGGAGTGTCAGCACTGTGACAGAAGTGGCAGCACTGTGACAGAAGTGGCAGCACTGTGGCAGGACTGTCAGTACTGTGACAGAAGTGTCAGCACTGTGACAGGAGTGTCAGCACTGTGACAGGAGTGTCAGCACTGTGACAGGAGTGTCAGCACTGTGACAGGAGTGTCAGCACTGTGACAGGAGTGTCAGCACTGTGACAGGAGTGTCAGCACTGTGACAGGAGTGTCAGCACTGTGACAGAAGTGTCAGCACTGTGACAGAAGTGTCAGCACTGTGACAGGAGTGTCACTACTGTGACAGGAGTGACTACTGTGGCAGGAGTGTCAGTACTGTGGCAGAAGTGGCAGCACTGTGGCAGGAGTGTCAGCATTGTGACAGAAGTGTCAGCACTGTGACAGGAGTGTCAGCACTGTGACAGGAGTGTCAGCACTGTGGCAGGAGTGTCAGTACTGTGACAGGACTGTCAGCACTGTGACAGAAGTGTCAGCACTGACAGGACTGTCTGCACTGTGACAGGAGTGTCAGCACTGTGACAGGAGTGTCACTACTGTGACAGGAGTGACAGTACTGTGGCAGGAGTGTCAGTACTGTGGCAGAAGTGGCAGCACTGTCAGTACTGTGACAGGACTGTCAGCACTGTGACAGGAGTGTCAGCACTGTGACAGGAGTGTCACTACTGTGACAGGAGTGTCAGCACTGTGACGAGTGGCAGCACTGACAGGAGTGACAGAACTGTGACAGGACTGTCAGCACTGTGACAGTACTGTGGCAGGAGTGTCAGTACTGTGGCAGGACTGTCAGCACTGTGACAGGACTGTCAGCACTGTGACAGGAGTGTCACTACTGTGACAGGAGTGTCAGCACTGTGACAGGAGTGTCAGCACTGTGACAGGAGTGACAGTACTGTGGCAGGAGTGGCAGAACTGTGGCAGGACTGTCAGCAATGTGACAGAAGTGGCAGGACTGTCAGCACTGTGACAGGAGTGACGGTACTGTGACAGGAGTGGCAGCACTGTGACAGGAGTGGCAGCACTGTGACAGGAGTGACAGAACTGTGACAGGACTGTCAGCACTGTGACAGAAGTGGCAGCACTGTGACAGGAGTGACAGTACTGTGACAGGAGTGGCAGCACTGTGACAGGAGTGGCAGCACTGTGACAGGAGTGGCAGCACTGTGACAGGAGTGGCAGCACTGTGACAGGAGTGGCAGCACTGTGACAGGAGCGAGCAGAGGTTCCTCAACTCCCTCTGTCATTAGTTAATAACGATCCCCTTCCCCTTACCCCTTAGTCAGCTGTTCCTGAAGGGAACAAATAGGACCAATGGTTATAATTATTACTAGCATGCACAAATATGTCTATACCTTGATTGAGTGCTATATTATAATAGTGAGACTGACGTTATAGCCTAGTGATAAATATATTTTTTTTGGAAATCCATTTGAATAATTTTAGAATCGAGTAATTCACTTTAAAACTCAATATAGATTGTGAGGATTTGATATTGACCAGAGGTGAAAGAATACCCCCATGGTGATACTACACATTAGAGTAAACTTTGAGTTGACCGAATCATGTGTGATTATTAGTTCAAGAGACGGACTAGGCTGCAGGGATAGCAGAGGTGGCTGGCGCACTGACTCGTTGCCTGACAAATCGTGTGTCGATTCCGGACTTGTCAGTACTGTGCAGCCATGAAGTAAACCAGGACCAATGCATGGGTGTTGTCGACTGTACTGATGCAACCCATCCTCCTAAATAGAACGTCGCATTTTGACGAATACCTAATACCATTCAAAAGGTGTTGCTCTACAAAATGGTGGCGACTCGCGAAATTAACATACTTTCGCAATTGGCTATGTTTTTGAATGGTGGTGCACCAGGTGGTGATCTTTATTGAATGGTGGTACACCAGGTGGTGATCTTTATTGAATGGTGGTGCACCAGGTGGTGATCTTCATTGCATGGTGGTGCACCAGGTGGTGATCTTTATTGAATGGTGGTGCACCAGGTGGTGATCTTTATTGAATGGTGGTGCACCAGGTGGTGATCTTTATTGAATGGTGGTGCACCAGGTGGTGATCTTCATTGCATGGTGGTGCACCAGGTGGTGATCTTCATTGCATGGTGGTGCACCAGGTGGTGATCTTTATTGAATGGTGGTGCACCAGGTGGTGATCTTTATTGAATGGTGGTGCACCAGGTGGTGATCTTTATTGAATGGTGGTGCACCAGGTGGTGATCTTTATTGAATGGTGGTGCACCAGGTGGTGATCTTTATTGAATGGTGGTGCACCAGGTGGTGATCTTTATTGAATGGTGGTGCACCAGGTGGTGATCTTTATTGAATGGTGGTGCACCAGGTGGTGATCTTCATTGCATGGTGGTGCACCAGGTGGTGATCTTTATTGAATGGTGGTGCACCAGGTGGTGATCTTCATTGCATGGTGGTGCACCAGGTGGTGATCTTTATTGAATGGTGGTGCACCAGGTGGTGATCTTCATTGAATGGTGGTGCACCAGGTGATCTTTATTGAATGGTGGTGCACCAGGTGGTGATCTTCATTGAATGGTGGTGCACCAGGTGGTGATCTTCATTGAATGGTGGTGCACCAGGATGTACAAAGATTGCTATATACTGATTATGAGTGCTATGTTATAATAGTGAGACTGACTTTGTAGCCATATGAATAATTTTAGAATCGAGTAACTCGCTTTAAAACTCAATATTGATCGTGAGGAATTGTTTAACAAGGTACTAAATATTGGCCAGAGGTGAAAGAATACCCCCATGGTGATACTACCCATTAGAGTAAACTTTGAGTTAGTCGAATCGTGTGTGATTATTTGAGAAATATATATACCGTATATATAATTATATATTATTGGTAGATGAGGCTACATTTGAGGTGGATATGTACATGTTTCTTTCACTAGTAAGTATCGTTGTTTAAAAATTTTTTGCTAATCCCCTCCAATTTCATCGACTTGCCAAGCTATAAATACAAGTTGTAGTAAACCTCAGGGTATACTGAATACTGAGAACAATTTAAATAACACCACCAAATTAATTGGGTATACAAGTTGAAGAGATGGACTAGGCTGCAAGGATAGCAGAGAGGCGGCTGGCGTACTGTTTCCTGACAAATCGTGTGTCGATTCCGGACATAAGCCATGAAGTAAAGCAGGACCGATGCATTGGCGTTAACGACGTTACCAGTACAACCCGTCCACCCAATAGAACGTCGCATTTTGATGTATACTTTCCTGTGGCCAAAAGGTGTTGTACGACAAATGATAGCGACCAACGAAATTGACATACTTTCCCGTTTTCTGCTTTGGGTCCTCTGGTAGGCTAGGATAGGGGATTTAGTACGACAGTTTCTCGACGTTGGAAAACCTTTGGAGGACGGGCTGACCAGTGATGGTTTTCAGCCAGCGGAAGCCAGTAGACATCACTAGACTAGGTATCCTAGGGCCAGATTCACGAAAGCGCTTACGCAAGCACTTACGAACGTGTACATCTTTCCTCAATCTTTGACGGCTTTGGTTACATTTATTAAACAGTTTACAAGCATGAAAACTTCTCAATCAACTGTTGTTATTGTTATAAACAGCCTCCTGGTGCTTCGGAGCTCATTAACTGTTTAATAATTGTAAACAAAGCCGCCAAAGATTGAGAAAAGATGTACAGGTTCGTAAGTGTTTGCGTAACTGCTTTCGTGAATCTGGCCTCTGGTCTTCTGTATAAATTTGTTTACCTGCAACTGGGAGGGCAGCCAGCGATCTGAGGGTCCTATTCTTGGCACTGGGGTGGAGAGGTGTAGACCCGACGAATAAAGGATGATAGCGTAACCCCAGTAAACGCGAAGGTTTTAGTTCACAAAAGAGATCACAACATGTGGTACTGGTGGTGCACCAGATGATGATTTTCATTGAATTTATTGAATGGTGGTGCACCAGATGGTGATCTTTATTTAATGGTAGTGCACCAGGTAATGATCTTCATTGCATGGTGGTGCACCAGGTAATGATCTTCATTGCATGGTGGTGCACCAGGTAGTGATCTTCATTGCATGATGGTGCACCAGGTAGTGATCTTCATTGCATGGTGGTGCACCAGGTAATGATCTTCATTGCATGGTGGTGCACCAGGTAGTGATCTTCATTGCATGATGGTGCACCAGGTAGTGATCTTCATTGCATGATGGTGCACCAGGTAGTGATCTTTATTTAATGGTGGTGCACCAGGTAATGATCTTCATTGCATGGTGGTGCACCAGGTAGTGATCTTCATTGCATGATGGTGCACCAGGTAGTGATCTTCATTGCATGATGGTGCACCAGGTAGTGATCTTTATTTAATGGTGGTGCACCAGGTAATGATCTTCATTGCATGGTGGTGCACCAGGTAATGATCTTCATTGCATGGTGGTGCACCAGGTAGTGATCTTCATTGCATGATGGTGCACCAGGTGGAACCCTAGGCTTCCAAGGGGGGGAAACCTAGCGGCATTCTTTCTCAATATGTCGCTTAGTCAGGCAGTCTGGAGGCGAGTTCCCGCTCGAGGAAGCGACACATGCCTAAGGGGGACGAAACGGAAGACCTGATTGGTACAGAGCAAGAGTGATAGCCAATCAACGACTGACCTGAGATGACGTCACGAGTAACCGACGCTTCGAGGCACCTGACTGGCTGACGGGTCATCAGGGTCACATCAAGTGTCGAGGAGAGCGGTCACGTCAATTCCAGCTCTGAGATTCCGTCAGTTTGGACGGGTGTACTGTCAATTTGAGTCCATCGTAGACGGTAACACACCTCTGTATACCCCCAGGGAGTCCTCCTGCTTAGTTGAAGAGGCGGAGTAGACTAGAGTTGAAGGTAGACAGGTTTACCCCTGTCAGTTTACCTTATCCAATGTCACCTACCGTCAGTACCGAGTACTGGTGAAGTGTGTGAGGTCCTTGTGTTAGAGAGTGCCGTCTTGAAAAGTGACAGTCGGTAAGGACAGTGAGCAGTAACATTTTCGTCAGTGATATGAACAGTGATTATATGTACAGGAACTCAAGTGAGGTGAGTCTCGCCAGTGACAGTTTTGGTAGAAATTCAGTGAGGCGAGTGTTCACGCGTTCAAACGATTAACTTAGTGACGGGAACAGTGACGGTCCCAGTGAAGTAACGCCGTGCAGTGAATAGTGACGGTACCAGTGAAATAACATCGTGCAGTGAATAGTGACGTCTGGAGGTCGTGCACCAAGCCGCCTTCAGTGTGATGAAGCCAAGAGGACACTCACATCACCGCCAGACAGCTATAGTGAGGTGAGTGACGGCAGGAGTGGCAGTGTTGTGGCAGGAGTGGCAGTGTTGTGGCAGGAGTGGCAGTGTTGTGGCAGGAGTGGCAGGAGTGGCAGTGTTGTGGCAGGAGTGGCAGTGTTGTGGCAGGAGTGGCAGTGTTGTGGCAGGAGTGGCAGTGTTGTGGCAGGAGTGGCAGTGTTGTGGCCGGAGTGGCAGTGTTGTGGCCGGAGTGGCAGTGTTGTGGCCGGAGTGGCAGTGTTGTGGCAGGAGTGGCAGTGTTGTGGCAGGAGTGGCAGTGTTGTGGCAGGAGTGGCAGTGTTGTGGCAGTAGTGGCAGTGTTGTGGCAGTGTTGTGGCAGGAGTGGCAGTGTTGTGGCAGGAGTGGCAGTGTTGTGGCAGGAGTGGCAGTGTTGTGGCAGGAGTGGCAGTGTTGTGGCAGGAGTGGCAGTGTTGTGGCAGGAGTGGCAGTGTTGTGGCAGGAGTGGCAGTGTTGTGGCAGGAGTGGCAGTGTTGTGGCAGGAGTGGCAGTGTTGTGGCAGGAGTGGCAGTGTTGTGGCAGGAGTGTCAGTGTTGTGGCAGGAGTGTCAGTGTTGTGGCAGGAGTGTCAGTGTTGTGGCAGGAGTGTCAGTGTTGTGGCAGTGTTGTGGCAGGAGTGGCAGTGTTGTGGCAGGAGTGGCAGTATTGTGGCAAGATTGTGGCAGTATTGTGACAGGAGCGAGCAGGGGTTCCTCAACTCCATCCGTCATTAGCTGATTAGTTAAGTAACAATTCCCTTTCCCTTGAAGTCAGGTGTTCCTTAAGGGAACAAATAGGACCAATAGTTATTATTATTATAACTAGAATGCACAATATTTCAGCCCAACCTCCTGTTGTGGTAGTACTTATAGTAACGATGAGGACCATATTATATACCCACCTACGACAAAATTAAAACATATAAATCTAAACTATTGAGTTAGACAAACCGGAAAACTATTTTTTGAGTTGCAAAGACTAACTAAACTAACCTATCCTAACCTTCCTAGGTTAGGATAGGTATAATATGTATGTATCTGAGGTCTATAATAAAGCCCCAGATACACGAAATCTGAGGCCTAATATAGTACATATGTGTGCTATACTAGGCCTAGGAATATTTAAGTTTGTGTTTTAGCTACATTTATTTAAAAAGAATTCCTTACTAGGCAGTATATTACCATTTAAAAGATAACGTACGAATTCTGACTATTGACGACTGTCACAATAGGTACTATCTTAACAGGAGAATAGCTTGCAGCATTTCTATATATTGATTATGAGTGCTATGTTATATTATTAAGACTGACGTTGTAGCCTAGTGATAAATAAAAGATTTTTGTAAATCCGTTGAATAATTTTAGAATCGAGTAACTTATTTTAAAGCTCAATATTGATTGTGAGGATTTGTTTAACAAGGTACTAAATATTGGCCAGAAGTGAAAGAATACCCCCATGGGGTACCTACCCATTTTTTCTTTATTAAATTATATACAATATAATCATATTTACATCACTTTACAAGGGAAAATACTGCACTTATATATATTTATATAATTCTCACTAAACCAATTTCCATATCATCACCGAGCATGAGCCGTAAACCCCAAATGTTATACTTGATTTTGTCTCCCAAGAACTTCAGTATTCTTTCTACTGAGTAACCCTCCTTCCTATCCACACACACAAAATGCAATCAGAAAGTAGTATAATTATTGCATTTATATTTTTTTGCATTTTATGTCAAAATGAAACATTAAAAACCCTTATTAAATCCACTCTAATGCTTGGTCCACATACAGCTTTAAGAGTCTGTAGTCCAGTTTACAAGAACAACTTTCTGCTTACAGAACTCAAATATATGCATATTCTCAATTCAGTATATTGGTCACACCTATTGTTGACCTTAATGTCCAACATTAACAACCTACCATTTGTAGGGAGGGTCTCATGAATATAGCGATACAACAATTCACGGTGTTTTGGGGCAATAAATTTAACATGAAGGTTTGCCATTAGAGTAAACTTTGAGTTAACCGAATCGAGTGTGATTATTTGAGTAATCACCAATATATATATATATATATATATATATATATATATATATATATATATATATATATATATATATATATATATATATACACACACACACACACACGAGTGTGTGTGTAAATCACGAAAATTTACACGTGATGAAAAATGTGACAGTGTCAGACCACGGAGGAAGAATTGAAACAGGAATTTCCTTAAGTACTTTCGTATATTAATACATCTTCAGAAGGAATAATTTACAAGTCAAGTTTTGGACATATACATATATAGGTAGGAGAGAGAAGTGAAGTGAGGTACAATGAAAAATGAATGGGAATTAGGTAGATACAAATAAGGGGCCGGATTACAGTAAATTAAAAGTTGTTCAATTTCAACCAAACTTTTTTTATAGTTGTATATAAGAAGGGCTGCAACTGTTCTACGTATCAGTATCGCATCCCAAACAGAAAAGGAGATGCTATTTTTTCAACGATTTTTACACATTTTCAATATCCTACGACAATATTCAAATGACATTTCTATGACCCTCATATATCATTTTAGCATATAATAAAGGATATGTCCAAGCGGATTATCCAAAATATGATTAGTTTTACTAATACAAGTAGTCAAAGTTCCCCCCAAAAATACATGTCAATATTCATGTTTGCAAAAATTTATAAGATCAATAACTGAACTTAAGAATAAAGTGTTTCGGGTATGTTGTAGAGACGTCAATTATAGAAGGTAAATTTCATGTAAATTGAAAAACAAATGAAAAAGGAGATGCAATTTTATGTTACTTGAAAATAAATAAGATCAAACACTGCCACCTGTGGTTCAAGTCGACTTCAACTAATTTCATCCAAAATTTGCATCTTTACATATAGGCAGGTTAGGTTGTCGAAAAACAATTCATGAAAACTTGGCTTATTAGGCAAATCGGGCCTTGCATAGTAGGCCAAGAAGTGAGTTCTGGCTACTAGGTACGACATATATATATATATATATATATATATATATATATATATATATATATATATATATATATATATATATATATATGTCGTACCTAGTAGCCAGAACTCACTTCTTGGCCTACTATGCAAGCCCCGATTTGCCTAATAAGCCAAGTTTTCCTGAATTAATATATTTTCTCTAATTTTTTTCTTATGAAATGATAAAGCTACCCATTTCATTACGTATGAGGTGAATTTTTTTTATTGGCGTTAAAATTAACGTAGATATATGACCGAACCTAACCAACCCTACCTAACCTAACCTAAACTATCTTTATAGGTTAGGTTAGGTAGCTGAAAAAGTTAGGTTAGGTTAGGTAGTCGAAAAACAATTCATGAAAACTTGGCTTATTAGGTAAATCGGGCCTTGCATAGTAGGCCGAGAAGTGCGTTCTGGCTACTAGGTACGACATATATATATATATATATATATATATATAATATGTCGTACCTAGTAGCTAGAACACACTTCTCATCCTACTATGCAAGGCCCGATTTGCCTAATAAGCCAAGTTTTCCAGAATTTCAATATAACTCAACTTTAACTTTAGTCAGTTTTAACTCAAATTTAAAAAAAATAGCACATAATGAAATGAATAGCTTTATCATTTCATAAGAAACAAATTAGAATTATATTAAAATTCATGAAAACTTGGCTTATTAGGCAAATCGGGCCTTGCATAGTAGGCCGAGAAGTGCGTTCTGGCTACTAGCTACGACATTATATATTGGTAGATGAGGCTACGTTTGAGGTGGACATGTACAATATCCTCCAATGTCGTCTACTTGCTATGAGTACGGGTTAACCTCAGGGTATACCGAGTACTGAGGAAAAATTAAAAAAAATAACACCAAATCAATTTGGTATACAAGATAAGAGATGGACTAGGCTGTAAGGATAGCAGAGAGGTGGCTGGCGTATTGACACGTTGCCTGACAAATCGTGTCGATTCCAGACGTAAGCCATGAAGTAAACCAGGACCAATGCATGGGTGTTGTCGACTGTTCCGATGCAACCCGTCCTCCTAATAAAACGTATTTTGACGTATACTCAACTCAAGGCCGAAAGGTGTACTACAAAATGGTGGCGATACGCGAAATTGATGTACTGTCTGTCCCCTTTTTATGTTTTGGGTCCTCTGGTAGGTTAGGATAACTGCACTTTAGTACGATAGTTTCTTGACGTTGGGAAACCTTCCTAGGACGGGCTGGGCAGTGAAGGGTTTCAGCCAGAGGAAGCCAGTAGGCATCAGACTAGATGCCATTATCCTAGGCATCTAGGATAATTATCATCTACATGATAATGCCATGTAGGCATAATCCTAGTCTCAATTTATTTATTTATAAATATATAATGAATATATAGCCCCGATATATTTCATTTCACCTGGGTTACAGGCTTTAATAGCGGATAAGTTAGACAACTTTGAGAGAGCAACAGGTGCTGTCATTAACAAGAATAAAACGTGTATGATTGGCAATTGGTGTACTAAAGTTACCTGGACAGGTTCATGGTTCAAGGGAGCGGAGTCTATTCAAGATCTTGGGATTTGCTGGTGTAAAACACATGGAACAACATGGTTACGAATTGGCAAGTACTATGAAAAAATATAATGGTAGCTACGAATATGATGTCTAATAGGGAATTAACCCTGTTTCAGAAGGCTGTAATAATCAATTGCAAAATTGTCTAAAGTGTGGTATTTGTCTCAGTTTTCCAATTGACAGGAAAAGTGCTATGGAGATAGACAAAACTATTTTGAGATGTACGCTATGGTAGATACCAACCAATTAAACGAACTACACCATGTAAAGGTAAGAAAGGCGGTGGAATAGGATACTGAATGTGTACCGTAAGTCACTGGCTATCATATATGTTACCTATTGAAAGGAGATAATGCAAAGGAATAGTGTAAATGCGTTATTTTTGTAAAATACGTGTTAGCTACTTGATGCATATGCCAGACTATACTGACCTTGCTATTATTTCACCTCACATTTATTCATGTGCAATTGATGTTCTCAGGCGGATTTGTAATATTGAAGGTTTTTCAATGATGAACAGTAAACAAGTGTATGATGTTCTGCTCCCACATATAATTCCTAGAGTAGAGGAGGCATATCCACTCTTTAACTGGCGAGTAATTTGGGCAAACCTTCATTACCCCAAAATATGAATTATTGTATCGTTATAGTCACAAGACCCTCCCTTCTAATGATAGGTTGTTAATGTTGGGCATTAAGGACAACGATATGTGTGACCAATGTACTGAAATTGAGAATAATATGCATATATTTTATTTCCGTAAGCAGAAAGTTGTTCTTGTAAACTGAATTAAAGACACTTAAAGTTTGATGTGGACCAAGCATTAGAGTGGAATTAATGATTTTTTAATGTTTCATATTGATATAAAATGCAAGAAATTTAAAAATACAATAATTATGCTACTTTCTGATTACATTTGTTGTGTGTGAATAGGAAAGTAGAAGGGTTACTTGGTAGACAGAATATTGAAGTTCTTGCGAGGCAGGATCAAGTATTTGGGGTTTACGGCTCATGCTCGGTGGTGATATGGAAGATTGGTTTACTGAGAATTATATAAAATATATATAAATGTAGTATTTTCCCTTGTAAATTGATGTAAATATGATTATACTGTATATTATATAATTTTTTTGGAGGGGAAGAACAAATATTTCTACAGCACCTTTTGGAGTTACCGCTTTGGGTGACACTAACTGTAGGCTTCGAAGGACTCGCTCACTGCATGTGTGCCCAAACCGCCTGATGTCCTCCACTTTGGAGTGGAAGTAGTTTTAGGTTTATTTGGATTACTTGGTGTCTCACTGTGTATGATGCACTGTGTCTAAAGGCTTGGAATAAACTTTAAATTCCCTGAGGGTTCGTTGCCTGTCTACAACTGAATGCAAACCTTCAGAGATGTCCTGTATGGCGAGGATGATGTTTGTGGTAATGAGTACATAACCTGTCTAATATTTCACTAGGCAGTTTGCGTTGAATAAAATTTTAGTCATCCACTCAGCACTGGTTATGTCAGCCTTAAGGCTGAGAGTTTTAAGCAGTGACTCAGACTCCAATCTAATGGCTTGGAGTGAGTCAGCTGCACAAATAGGTGGTGTTAAGTCTAGCAAATTTTTGACTAGATGCGTAATAGCTCTCTCATTGTCAGCATTATCCTTAGGGAGCTGGACTGCGAGATCATGGCTATCACTATTTAGATTTAAATTTGCTACTTCTGATTGGAGGCACGATAATTGAGTAGCCTTAAGTATTGGGGGTCCAGAATCCAGATAATGTGGGTAAGCTGACTGAGAGCAATTTAACTTTTGGTTGTATAGTATTGGGTGAGGCTGATCTGGTTAATGGGTTTATATTTAATTGCTCTAAAAGCGGTATAAATGTATCTGGACGATCTTGGATCTCCTCAAATTCTGCTGTTTCGACGAGGAAGGTGTTTAGTTAGTCTGGGTGAATATAATTATTCATCCATGAATTATAATTATGGATGGATTATAATTATTATGATTATAATTATTTAAACATAATTATACGGAGCCTCAGCAGCCCTCTGTAATTTTTGTTTGACCATCTCTATGTGGCAATCTAGTAATATGGGAGTCACACGTGTCGACTGGGCGAAGTGCTCAGTTTTGTTCAGCTGCTTCGTTATGTCCTTTGTAACTCAAGTATATTCTGTAGTACAACGTACTGATATTAGACATTTCGTCTGTTGTACTGGCTGCTTGGTTTGGTTACTTGGTCCCATAATTTCTAAGTAGAAATAACTGAAGTATTTGCTCATAAAAACTGAGCGATATATAGTAGCAGCCTAGTGTGATTAATTTTTTGTCAATTGGCTATGCTCCTACTTCTTGTGGTCTTGTGAAGGTAGACACAATTAAATTAGTAATTTTATAATCATATATAAATTGGAGTGATAATTAGTGTCACTAATGGAATACGTCAGGTTAGCTCGTGATAATTGTCACTCATAATCACTCATCATTACCACCACTCAAAGGTGATATGATTATAGTAATATAATATTGGGACAACACAAGTTGTGTTGTTAATAGTCCCACAGTAATTAGGGTCTACGCGTTTATTAAATGGGACTAGGCTGTTCACTATTTAGTTCATCACTAGTCAATGGTAATATATCCTACCCTAATGTGGGTTGGCAATTAGCTACTAGAATATATAATGTGTAATAGGACAGTGCAATATAATTTTTTATTTGATATTTTGTATAATTTAAATGATTCTCTTATTTAGAGAAATATAAATTTAACTAAGGGTACCCTCTCATGAACCTCTGGTATTTGGTTAGAATTTATTAGGTAGTTTATTAGCTAACACTCCACGAAGATAGAACATCACGAATTTAGTGAATAAAACTCTGAGAAAGTGAATGGGGTGAGAATAGCTTGAGCTACCTCATACCTTTGTGTGTATGTATACCTCAATAAACTTAATTGAATTTGTGAAGCCAAAATTTTGGTTGAAATGAATTTACTCGCTATCAATCCGCGGAAATAAAACACCATGTATTTTCTGTGGATAAATCTACAAAAGTGAAGCGATAATTTAGTTAGTACATATGTGTGGTACATACCGAATTTATTGGTATCATTTACTTATCTCCTTAATTACCAGTATTGAAGCTTGGAGCAGGTAATACTGCTGTGATTATTTGTTTTCAGTGACACTACTGCTTGCCCTGATATTGTTGAGAATTGATGAGGTTAAGCTATCGGATATTTAACCATCTGGTTTGACTGGCGATTTTATTTGTTTAATTTATTTCCCTGGTTCATTTGTGGACCGCAATCATGATCCCGGTTCGAAGAACCATAAATGTGTGCGGAAATGCTTACCATTGGGCATTTATTTATTGTATTTATTATTAATTGTTCATTAAATTAAATAGATTTTATTCAAAATGAACTGTATGGTTTTAATGTATATACCGCCGATACATTTCCCCTCACACACTGGGGGGGGGGGAAGGGAGATATAACTATTATATTTGGTTATACCGTAATTAAAAGGTTAACATATTATTAATTTCACTAAACCATAATTAAATGGTAAGTGGCTTAAATTTTTAGTAATGATTAGTATAACTAGATATAGCCAGCTTATCTGACTAGATGGCTTCGACAGTCAACATGGAACAGGTGTGGTACACGTGAGCAGGACCTGGTGGGTTAATGGCGTCTCTCTGGTGACGCCTGATGACCTGGTACACCAGCTGGCCCAGGTGGTGGTGGTGGACCTGGGACACCAGCTGGCCCAGGTGGTGGTGGTGGACCTGGTACACCAGCTGGCCCAGGTGGTGGTGGACCTGGTACACCAGCTGGCCCAGGTGGTGGTGGACCTGGTACACCAGCTGGCCCAGGTGGTGGTGGACCTGGTACACCAGCTGGCCCAGGTGGTGGTGGACCTGGTACACCAGCTGGCCCAGGTGGTGGTGGACCTGGTACACCAGCTGGCCCAGGTGGTGGTGGACCTGGTACACCAGCTGGCCCAGGTGGTGGTGGACCTGGTACACCAGCTGGCCCAGGTGGTGGTGGACCTGGTACACCAGCTGGCCCAGGTGGTGGTGGACCTGGTACACCAGCTGGCCCAGGTGGTGGTGGACCTGGTACACCAGCTGGCCCAGGTGGTGGTGGACCTGGTACACCAGCTGGCCCAGGTGGTGGTGGACCTGGTACACCAGCTGGCCCAGGTGGTGGTGGACCTGGTACACCAGCTGGCCCAGGTGGTGGTGGACCTGGTACACCAGCTGGCCCAGGTGGTGGTGGACCTGGTACACCAGCTGGCCCAGGTGGTGGTGGACCTGGTACACCAGCTGGCCCAGGTGGTGGTGGACCTGGTACACCAGCTGGCCCAGGTGGTGGTGGACCTGGTACACCAGCTGGCCCAGGTGGTGGTGGACCTGGTACACCAGCTGGCGCAGGTGGTGGTGGACCTGGTACACCAGCTGGCCCAGGTGGTGGTGGACCTGGTACACCAGCTGGCCCAGGTGGTGGTGGACCTGGTACACCAGCTGGCCCAGGTGGTGGTGGACCTGGTACACCAGCTGGCCCAGGTGGTGGTGGTGGTGGACCTGGTACACCAGCTGGCCCAGGTGGTGGTGGTGGTGGACCTGGTACACCAGCTGGCCCAGGTGGTGGTGGTGGTGGTGGACCTGGTACACCAGCTGGCCCAGGTGGTGGTGGTGGTGGACCTGGTACACCAGCTGGCCCAGGTGGTGGTGGTGGACCTGGTACACCAGCTGGCCCAGGTGGTGGTGGTGGTGGACCTGGTACACCAGCTGGCCCAGGTGGTGGTGGTGGTGGACCTGGTACACCAGCTGGCCCAGGTGGTGGTGGTGGTGGACCTGGTACACCAGCTGGCCCAGGTGGTGGTGGTGGTGGACCTGGTACACCAGCTGGCCCAGGTGGTGGTGGTGGACCTGGTACACCAGCTGGCCCAGGTGGTGGTGGTGGTGGACCTGGTACACCAGCCGGCCCAGGTGGTGGTGGTGGTGGACCTGGTACACCAGCCGGCCCAGGTGGTGGTGGACCTGGTACACCAGCCGGCCCAGGTGGTGGTGGTGGTGGACCTGGTACACCAGCCGGCCCAGGTGGTGGTGGTGGTGGACCTGGTACACCAGCCGGCCCAGGTGGTGGTGGTGGTGGACCTGGTACACCAGCCGGCCCAGGTGGTGGTGGTGGTGGACCTGGTACACCAGCCGGCCCAGGTGGTGGTGGTGGTGGACCTGGTACACCAGCCGGCCCAGGTGGTGGTGGTGGTGGACCTGGTACACCAGCCGGGCCAGGTGGTGGTGGTGGTGGGCCTGGTACACCAGCCGGCCCAGGTGGTGGTGGTGGGCCTGGTACACCAGCCGGCCCAGGTGGTGGTGGTGGGCCTGGTACACCAGCCGGCCCGGGTGGTGGTGGACCTGGTGCACCAGCTGGCCCAGGTGGTGGTGGTGGACCTGGTACACCAGCCGGCCCAGGTGGTGGTGGTGGGCCTGGTACACCAGCCGGCCCAGGTGGTGGTGGTGGGCCTGGTACACCAGCCGGCCCGGGTGGTGGTGGACCTGGTGCACCAGCTGGCCCGGGTGGTGGTGGTGGACCTGGTACACCAGCTGGCCCAGGTGGTGGTGGTGGACCTGGTATACAGCTGGCCCAGGTGGTGGTGGTGGTGGACCTGGTACACCTGCTGGCCCAGGTGGTGGTGGTGGACCTGGTACACCAGCTGGCCCAGGTGGTGGTAGTGGACCTGGTACACCAGCTGGCCCTGGTGGTGGTGGTGGTGGTGGACCTGGTACACCAGCTGGCCCGGGTGGTGGTGCTGGTGGACCTGGTACACAGCTGGCCCAGGTGGTGGCAGGAGACAGAGTGAAGGTGATCACCTCAAGATGGGACCACTAGTCTTGAGAGCCCAAGGCCCACCTGGGACACACTGGGCGCCTTAAGGTTCCCTTAATGACGTCCCACTGAGAAAATGACTTTTGTAGTAATATATCAGGTGTAACTGACGCTGCTCCCAGGTGTAGCTGACGCTGCTCCAGGTGTAGCTGACGCTGCTCCAGGTGTAACTGACGCTGCTCCAGGTGTAGCTGACGCTGCTCCAGGTGTAGCTGACGCTGCTCCAGGTGTAACTGACGCTGCTCCCAGGTGTAGCTGACGCTGCTCCAGGTGTAACTGACGCTGCTCCCAGGTGTAGCTGACGCTGCTCCAGGTGTAACTGACGCTGCTCCAGGTGTAGCTGACGCTGCTCCAGGTGTAGCTGACGCTGCTCCAGGTGTAGCTGACGCTGCTCCAGGTGTAACTGACGCTGCTCCCAGGTGTAGCTGACGCTGCTCCAGGTGTAGCTGACGCTGCTCCAGGTGTAACTGACGCTGCTCCCAGGTGTAGCTGACGCTGCTCCAGGTGTAACTGACGCTGCTCCCAGGTGTAGCTGACGCTGCTCCAGGTGTAACTGACGCTGCTCCCAGGTGTAGCTGACGCTGCTCCAGGTGTAGCTGACGCTGCTCCTGGTGTAGCTGACACTGCTGCAGGTGTAGCTGACTCCGCTCCAGGTGTAGCTGACGCTGCTCCAGGTGTAGCTGACTCCGCTCCAGGTGTAGCTGACGCTGCTCCAGGTGTAGCTGACGCTGCTCCAGGTGTAGCTGAATCCGCTCCAGGTGTAGCTACGCTGCTCCAGGTGTAGCTGACGCTGCTGCAGGTGTAGCTGACGCCGCTCCAGGGGTAGCTGACGCTGCTCCAGGTGTAGCTGACTCCGCTCCAGGTGTAGCTGACGCTGCTGCAGGTATAGCTGACGCCGCTCCAGGTGTAGCTGACGCTGCTCCAGGTGTAGCTGACGCTGCTCCAGGTGTAGCTGACGCTTCTCCAGGTGTAGCTGACGCTGCTCCAGGTGTAGCTGACGCTGCTCCAGGTGTAGCTGACGCTGCTCCAGGTGTAGCTGACGCTGCTCCAGGTGTAGCTGACGCTGCTCCAGGTGTAGCTGACGCTGCTCCAGGTGTAGCTGACGCTGCTCCAGGTGTAGCTGACGCTGCTCCAGGTGTAGCTGACGCTGCTCCAGGTGTAGCTGACGCTGCTCCAGGTGTAGCTGACTCCACTCCAGGTGTAGCTGACGCTGCTCCAGGTGTAGCTGACGCTGCTCCAGGTATAGCTGACGCCGCTCCAGGTGTAGCTGACGCTGCTCCAGGTGTAGCTGACGCTGCTCCAGGTGTAGCTGACGCTGCTCCAGGTGTAGCTGACGCTGCTCCAGGTGTAGCTGACGCCGCTCCAGGTGTAGCTGACGCCGCTCCGGGTGTAGCTGACGCTGCTCCGGGTGTAGCTGACGCTGCTCCGGGTGTAGCTG
Organism: Procambarus clarkii; assembly: GCF_040958095.1. NCBI lineage: Eukaryota > Metazoa > Arthropoda > Malacostraca > Decapoda > Cambaridae > Procambarus > Procambarus clarkii. The sequence goes on from NC_091225.1 coordinate 24,581,518, forward strand.
ACGCTGCTGCAGGTATAGCTGACGCCGCTCCAGGTGTAGCTGACGCTGCTCCAGGTGTAGCTGACGCTGCTCCAGGTGTAGCTGACGCTTCTCCAGGTGTAGCTGACGCTGCTCCAGGTGTAGCTGACGCTGCTCCAGGTGTAGCTGACGCTGCTCCAGGTGTAGCTGACTCCGCTCCAGGTGTAGCTGACGCTGCTCCAGGTGTAGCTGACGCTGCTCCAGGTGTAGCTGACGCTGCTCCAGGTGTAGCTGACGCTGCTCCAGGTGTAGCTGACGCTGCTCCAGGTGTAGCTGACGCTGCTCCAGGTGTAGCTGACGCTGCTCCAGGTGTAGCTGACGCTGCTCCAGGTGTAGCTGACGCTGCTCCAGGTGTAGCTGACTCCACTCCAGGTGTAGCTGACGCTGCTCCAGGTGTAGCTGACGCTGCTCCAGGTATAGCTGACGCCGCTCCAGGTGTAGCTGACGCTGCTCCAGGTGTAGCTGACGCTGCTCCAGGTGTAGCTGACGCTGCTCCAGGTGTAGCTGACGCCGCTCCAGGTGTAGCTGACGCCGCTCCAGGTGTAGCTGACGCCGCTCCGGGTGTAGCTGACGCTGCTCCGGGTGTAGCTGACGCTGCTCCGGGTGTAGCTGACGCCGCTCCGGGTGTAGCTGACGCCGCTCCGGGTGTAGCTGACACTGCTGCAGGTGTAGCTGACGCTGCTGCAGGTGTAGCTGACGCTGCTCCAGGTGTAGCTGACGCCGCTCCAGGTGTAGCTGACGCCGCTCCAGGTGTAGCTGACGCCGCTCCGGGTGTAGCTGACGCTGCTCCGAGTGTAGCTGACGCTGCTCCGGGTGTAGCTGACGCCGCTCCGGGTGTAGCTGACACTGCTACAGGTGTAGCTGACGCTGCTGCAGGTGTAGCTGACGCTGTTCCAGGTGTAGCTGACGCTGCTCCAGGTGTAGCTGACGCTGCTCCAGGTGTAGCTGACGCTGCTCCAGTTGTAGCTGACGCCGCTCCAGGTGTAGCTGACGCTGTTCCAGGTGTAGCTGACGCCGCTCCGGGTGTAGGTGGCTCCGGGATCCCATCACAATGGTTGTACTCTTCAAGTCACTTGTGTTGTCCCGTCTTGAGTACTGCTCAGTACTCACTTCCCCCTTCAGAGCAGGAGAGATTGCTGAAATAGAGGGAATACAGAGAACATATACGGCACGCATAGATGCAATAAAGCACCTAAATTATTGGGATCGTCTCAAAGCCCTCCAAATGTACTCACTAGAAAGAAGACGAGAGAGATATCAAATAATATACACCTGGAAGATACTGGAGGGCCAAGTACCAAATCTACACAGTAAAATAGCAACGTACTGGAGTGAACGATATGGAAGAAAATGTAGAATAGAACCAGTGAAGAGCAGAGGTGCCATAGGCACAATCAGAGAACACTGTATAAACATCAGAGGTCCGCGGTTGTTCAACGTCCTCCCAGCAAGCATAAGAAATATTGCCGGAACAACCGTGGACATTTTCAAGAGGAAACTAGATTTATTCCTCCAAGGAGTGCCGGACCAACCGGGCTGTGGTGGGTATGTGGGCCTGCGGGCCGCTCCAAGCAACAGCCTGGTGGACCAAACTCTCACAAGTCGAGCCTGGCCTCGGGCCGGGCTTGGGGAGTAGAACAACTCCCAGAACCCCATCAACCAGGTATCAACCAGGTAGCTGACGCCGCTCCGGGTGTAGCTGACGCCGCTCCGGGTGTAGCTGACGCCGCTCCGGGTGTAGCTGACGCCGCTCCAGGTGTAGCTGACGCCGCTCCAGGTGTAGCTGACGCCGCTCCAGGTGTAGCTGACGCTGCTCCGGGTGTAGCTGACGCTGCTCCAGGTGTAGCTGACTCTGCTTCAGGTGTAGCTGACGCTGCTGCAGGTGTAGCTGACGCCGCTCCATGTGTAGCTGACGCCGCTCCATGTGTAGCTGACGCTGCTGCAGGTGTAGCTGACGCTGCTGCAGGTGTAGCTGACGCTGCTGCAGGTGTAGCTGACGCCGCTCCAGGTGAAGGGCGTGAATGATAAATATAAAGCAAAAACACAAATAAATAAACATATAGAGAAATACATGCTGGTGTATACATACATGCAAGATGTATATGATTCAGCGCCATGTATCTTGTCGCTATACATAGCGCAGTGGTTGCCATCCGGACCATGTTGGGAAGCCTCTCTTACGGGCGAGAGTGAGGACACGAGAGGGAGAGGAATAAAGGAATAAAGAGTGAAAACAAAAGAGCTACACGAGAGAGGAACGTGCGAGGGGTTACAAGTGCGTTTGTTTACGCATCATGACACAGTAGAGTGGGGGGGGGGTCTCCGGCTGGAACATCCACTCCTGTTGTATGGAGGACGATCATTGTCTCTTGTGGACGGTAGGAGGGCGCTAATAGACGGCAGGAGGCTCTTGTGGACGGCAGGAGGCTCTTGTGGACGGTAGGAGGGCGCTAATAGACGGCAGGAGGCTCTTGTGGACGGCAGGAGGCTCTTGTGGACGGTAGGAGGGCGCTAATAGACGGCAGGAGGCTCTTGTAGAGGGTAGGAGGCTCTTGTGGACGGTAGGAGGTCTCTTGTGGACGGTAGGAGGTCTCTTGTGGACGGTAGGAGGCTCTTGTGGACGGTAGGAGGTCTCTTGTGGACGGCAGGAGGCTCTTGTGGACGGTAGGAGGTCTCTTGTGGACGGCAGGAGGTCTCTTGTGGACGGCAGGAGGTCTCTTGTGGACGGCAGGAGGTCTCTTGTGGACGGCAGGAGGTCTCTTGTGGACGGCAGGAGGCTCTTGTGGACGGTAGGAGGGCGCTAATAGACGGCAGGAGGCTCTTGTGGACGGTAGGAGGCTCTTGTGGACGGTAGGAGGTCTCTTGTGGACGGTAGGAGGCTCTTGTGGACGGTAGGAGGTCTCTTGTGGACGGCAGGAGGCTCTTGTGGACGGTAGGAGGTCTCTTGTGGACGGCAGGAGGTCTCTTGTGGACGGCAGGAGGTCTCTTGTGGACGGCAGGAGGCTCTTGTAGACGGTAGGAGGCTCTTGTGGACGGCAGGAGGTCTCTTGTGGACGGCAGGAGGTCTCTTGTGGACGGCAGGAGGTCTCTTGTGGACGGCAGGAGGCTCTTGTGGACGGTAGGAGGCTCTTGTGGACGGTAGGAGGTCTCTTGTGGACGGCAGGAGGCTCTTGTGGACGGTAGGAGGTCTCTTGTGGACGGCAGGAGGCTCTTGTGGACGGCAGGAGGCTCTTGTGGACGGTAGGAGGTCTCTTGTGGACGGCAGGAGGCTCTTGTGGACGGTAGGAGGTCTCTTGTGGACGGCAGGAGGCTCTTGTGGACGGTAGGAGGCTTTTGTGGACGGTAGGAGGCTCTTGTGGACGACAGGAGGTCTCTTGTGGACGGCAGGAGGTCTCTTGTGGACGGCAGGAGGTCTCTTGTGGACGGCAGGAGGTCTCTTGTGGACGGCAGGAGGCTCTTGTGGACGGTAGGAGGCTCTTGTGGACGGTAGGAGGCTCTTGTGGACGGTAGGAGGTCTCTTGTGGACGGTAGGAGGTCTCTTGTGGACGGCAGGAGGTCTCTTGTGGACGGCAGGAGGCTCTTGTGGACGGTAGGAGGCTCTTGTGGACGGCAGGAGGTCTCTTGTGGACGGCAGGAGGTCTCTTGTGGACGGCAGGAGGTCTCTTGTGGACGGCAGGAGGTCTCTTGTGGACGGCAGGAGGCTCTTGTGGACGGCAGGAGGCTCTTGTGGACGGTATGAGGTCTCTTGTGGACGGCAGGAGGCTCTTGTGGACGGCAGGAGGCTCTTGTGGACGGTATGAGGTCTCTTGTGGACGGTAGGAGGTCTCTTGTGGACGGTAGGAGGCTCTTGTGGACGGTACGAGGCTCTTGTGGACGGCAGGAGGTCTCTTGTGGACGGCAGGAAGTGTCTTGTGGACGGTAGGAGGTCTCTTGTGGACGGTAGGTCTCTTGTGGACGGTAGGTCTCTTGTGGACGGCAGGAGGCTCTTGTGGACGGTATGAGGTCTCTTGTGGACGGTAGGAGGTCTCTTGTGGACGGTAGGAGGCTTTTGTGGACGGCAGGAGGCTCTTGTGGACGGTAGGAGGTCTCTTGTGGACGGTAGGTCTCTTGTGGACGGCAGGAGGCTCTTGTGGACGGTAGGTCTCTTGTGGACGGCAGGAGGCTCTTGTGGACGGCAGGAGGCTCTTGTGGACGGCAGGAGGCTCTTGTGGACGGCAGGAGGCTCTTGTGGACGGCAGGAGGCTCTTGTGGACGGCAGGAGGCTCTTGTGGACGGCAGGAGATCTCTTGTGGACGGTAGGAGGTCTCTTGTGGACGGCAGGAGGCTCTTGTGGACGGTAGGAGGTCTCTTGTGGACGGTAGGTCTCTTGTGGACGGCAGGAGGCTCTTGTGGACGGCAGGAGGCTCTTGTGGACGGCAGGAGGCTCTTGTGGACGGCAGGAGGCTCTTGTGGACGGCAGGAGGCTCTTGTGGACGGCAGGAGATCTCTTGTGGACGGTAGGAGGTCTCTTGTGGACGGTAGGAGGCTCTTGTGGACGGTAGGAGGCTCTTGTGGACGGCAGGAGGCTCTTGTGGACGGCAGGAGGCTCTTGTGGACGGCAGGAGGCTCTTGTGGACGGCAGGAGGCTCTTGTGGACGGCAGGAGGCTCTTGTGGACGGCAGGAGATCTCTTGTGGACGGTAGGAGGTCTCTTGTGGACGGTAGGAGGCTCTTGTGGACGGCAGGAGGCTCTTGTAGACGGCAGGAGGCTCTTGTGGACGGCAGGAGGCTCTTGTGGACGGCAGGAGGCTCTTGTGGACGGCAGGAGGCTCTTGTGGACGGCAGGAGGCTCTTGTGGACGGCAGGAGGCTCTTGTGGACGGCAGGAGATCTCTTGTGGACGGTAGGTCTCTTGTGGACGGTAGGAGGCTCTTGTGGACGGCAGGAGGCTCTTGTGGACGGCAGGAGGCTCTTGTGGACGGCAGGAGATCTCTTGTGGACGGTAGGAGGTCTCTTGTGGACGGTAGGAGGTTCTTGTGGACGGCAGGAGGCTCTTGTGGACGGCAGGAGGCTCTTGTGGACGGCAGGAGGCTCTTGTGGACGGCATGAGGCTCTTGTGGACGGCAGGAGATCTCTTGTGGACGGTAGGTCTCTTGTGGACGGCAGGAGGCTCTTGTGGACGGCAGGAGGCTCTTGTGGACGGCAGGAGATCTCTTGTGGACGGTAGGAGGTCTCTTGTGGACGGCAGGAGGCTCTTGTGGACGGCAGGAGGTCTCTTGTGGACGGCAGGAGGCTTAAGTGGACGGCAGGAGGCTCTTGTGGACGGTAGGAGGTCTCTTGTGGACGGCAGGAGGCTCTTGTGGACGGCAGGAGGTCTCTTGTGGACGGCAGGAGATCTCTTGTGGACGGCAGGAGATCTCTTGTGGACGGCAGGAGGTCTCTTGTGGACGGTAGGAGGCTCTTGTGGACGGCAGGAGGTCTCTTGTGGACGGCAGGAGATCTCTTGTGGACGGCAGGAGGCTCTTGTGGACGGCAGGAGGCTCTTGTGGACGGCAGGAGATCTCTTGTGGACGGTAGGAGGTCTCTTGTGGACGGTAGGAGGCTCTTGTGGACGGCAGGAGGCTCTTGTGGACGGCAGGAGATCTCTTGTGGACGGCAGGAGGCTCTTGTGGACGGCAGGAGGCTCTTGTGGACGGCAGGAGATCTCTTGTGGACGGTAGGAGGTCTCTTGTGGACGGTAGGAGGTTCTTGTGGACGGCAGGAGGCTCTTGTGGACGGCAGGAGGCTCTTGTGGACGGCAGGAGGCTCTTGTGGACGGCAGGAGGCTCTTGTGGACGGCAGGAGATCTCTTGTGGACGGTAGGTCTCTTGTGGACGGCAGGAGGCTCTTGTGGACGGCAGGAGGCTCTTGTGGACGGCAGGAGATCTCTTGTGGACGGTAGGAGGTCTCTTGTGGACGGCAGGAGGCTCTTGTGGACGGCAGGAGGTCTCTTGTGGACGGCAGGAGGCTTAAGTGGACGGCAGGAGGCTCTTGTGGACGGTAGGAGGTCTCTTGTGGACGGCAGGAGGCTCTTGTGGACGGCAGGAGGTCTCTTGTGGACGGCAGGAGATCTCTTGTGGACGGCAGGAGGTCTCTTGTGGACGGTAGGAGGTCTCTTGTGGACGGTAGGAGGCTCTTGTGGACGGCAGGAGGTCTCTTGTGGACGGCAGGAGATCTCTTGTGGACGGCAGGAGGCTCTTGTGAACGGTAGGAGGTCTCTTGTGGACGGTAGGAGGTCTCTTGTGGACGGTAGCAGATCTCTTGTGGACGGTAGGAGGCTCTTGTGGACGGTAGGAGGTCTCTTGTGGACGGTAGGAGGTCTCTTGTGGACGGTAGGAGATCTCTTGTGGACGGCAGGAGGTCTCTTGTGGACGGCAGGAGATCTCTTGTGGACGGCAGGAGGCTCTTGTGGACGGCAGGAGGTCTCTTGTGGACGGTAGGTCTCTTGTGGACGGTAGGAGATCTCTTGTGGACGGCAGGAGG
>NC_091225.1:24593034-24671903 GCF_040958095.1 Procambarus clarkii
TGTTGGTGGTGGCTGCTGCTGCTGCTGGGTCTGTTGGTGGTGGGCTGCTGCTGCTGCTGGGTCTGTTGGTGGTGGGCTGCTGCTGCTGCTGGGTCTGTTGGTGGTGGGCTGCTGCTGCTGCTGGGTCTGTTGGTGGTGGCTGCTGCTGCTGGGTCTGTTGGTGGTGACTGCTGCTGCTGCTGGGTCTGTTCGTGGGGGTTGCTGCTGCTGCTGGGTCTGTTGGTGGTGGGCTGCTGCTGCTGCTGGGTCTGTTGGTGGGGGCTGCTGCTGCTGGGTCTGTTGGTGGTGGGCTGCTGCTGCTGCTGGGTCTGTTGGTGTGGGCTGCTGCTGCTGGGTCTGTTGGTGGTGGGCTGCTGCTGGGTCTGTTCGTGGGGGTTGCTGCTGCTGCTGGGTCTGTTGGTGGTGGGCTGCTGCAGCTGCTGGGTCTGTTGGTGGGGGCTGCTGCTGCTGGGTCTGTTGGTGGTGGCTCCTGCTGCTGCTGGGTCTGTTGGTGGTGGCTGCTGCTGCTACTGGTAGTGTTGGTGGGGGCTGCTGCTACTGGTAGTGTTGTTGGGGGCTGCTGCTGTTGGTAGTGTTGTTGGGGCTGCTGCTACTGGTAGTGTTGGTGGGGGCTGCTGCTACTGGTAGTGTTGGTGGGGGCTGCTGCTACTGGTAGTGTTGGTGGGGGCTGCTGCTACTGGTAGTGTTGGTGGGGGCTGCTGCTACTGGTAGTGTTGGTGGGGGCTGCTGCTACTGGTAGTGTTGGTGGGGGCTGCTGCTACTGGTAGTGTTGGTCGTGGCTGCTGCTACTGGTAGTGTTGGTGGTAGCTGCTGCTACTGGTAGTGTTGGTGGGGGCTGCTGCTACTGGTAGTGTTGGTGGGGGCTGCTACTACTGGTAGTGTTGGTGGGGGCTGCTGGTAGTGTTGTTGGGGCTGCTGGTACTGGTAGTGTTGGTGGGGCTGCTGCTGTTGGTAGTGTTATTGGGGCTGCTGGTGCTGGTAGTGTTGTTGGGGCTGCTGCTACTGGTAGTGTTGATGGGGGCTGCTGGTGCTGGTAGTGTTGTTGGGGCTGCTGCTACTGGTAGTGTTGTTGGGGCTGCTGCTGCTGGTAGTGTTGATGGGGGCTGCTGCTACTGGTAGTGTTGGTGGGGGCTGCTGCTAGTGGTAGTGTTGTTGGGGCTGCTGGTGCTGGTAGTGTTGTTGGGGCTGCTGCTACTGGTAGTGTTGGTGGGGGCTGCTGGTGCTGGTAGTGTTGTTGGGGCTGCTGCTACTGGTAGTGTTGTTGGGGCTGCTGCTACTGGTAGTGTTGTTGGGGCTGCTGCTGCTGGTAGTGTTGGTGGGGGCTGCTGCTAGTGGTAGTGTTGGTGGGGTTGCTGCTACTGGTAGTGTTGTTGGGGCTGCTGGTACTGGTAGTGTTGTTGGGGCTGCTGCTGCTGGTAGTGTTGGTGGGGGCTGCTGGTGCTGGTAGTGTTGTTGGGGGCTGCTGCTGCTGGTAGTGTTGTTGGGGCTGCTGCTGCTGGTAGTGTTGGTGGGGGCTGCTGCTAGTGGTAGTGTTGGTGGGGTTGCTGCTACTGGTAGTGTTGTTGGGCCTGCTGGTACTGGTAGTGTTGTTGGGGCTGCTGCTGCTGGTAGTGTTGGTGGGGGCTGCTGCTGCTGGTAGTGTTGGTGGGGGCTGCTGCTACTGGCAGTGTTGTTGGGGCTGCTGCTGCTGGTAGTGTTGGTGGGGGCTGCTGCTACTGGTAATGTTGGTGGGGGCTGCTGGTGCTGGTAGTGTTGTTGGGGCTGCTGCTACTGGTAGTGTTGTTGGGGCTGCTGCTACTGGTAGTGTTGGTGGGGGCTGCTGGTGCTGGTAGTGTTGGTGGGGCTGCTGCTACTGGTAGTGTTGTTGGGGGCTGCTGGTACTGGTAGTGTTGTTGGGGCTGCTGCTACTGGTAGTGTTGGTGGGGGCTGCTGCTACTGGTAGTGTTGGTGGGGGCTGCTGGTACTGGTAGTGTTGTTGGGGGCTGCTGGTACTGGTAGTGTTGTTGGGGGCTGCTGGTACTGGTAGTGTTGTTGGGGGCTGCTGCTACTGGTAGTGTTGGTGGGGGCTGCTGCTACTGGTAGTGTTGGAGGGGGCTGCTGCTACTGGTAGTGTTGGTGGGGGCTGCTGGTTCTGGTAGTGTTGGTAGGGCTGCTGCTACTGGTTGTGTTGTTGGGGGCTGCTGCTGTTGGTAGTGTTGGTGGGGGCTGCTGCTACTGGTAGTGTTGGAGGGGGCTGCTGCTACTGGTAGTGTTGGTGGGGGCTGCTGGTACTGGTAGTGTTGGTGGGGCTGCTGCTACTGGTAGTGTTGTTGGGGGCTGCTGCTACTGGTTGTGTTGGTGGGGGCTGCTGCTACTGGTAGTGTTGGAGGGGGCTGCTGCTACTGGTAGTGTTGGTGGGGGCTGCTGGTACTGGTGGTGTTGTTGGGGCTGCTGGTACTGGTAGTGTTGTTGGGGGCTGCTGCTACTGGTAGTGTTGTTGGGGCTGCTGCTACTGGTAGTGTTGTTGGGGCTGCTGCTGCTACTGGTAGTGTTGTTGGGGCTGCTGGTGCTGGTAGTGTTGGTGGGGGCTGCTGCTACAGGTAGTGTTGTTGGGACTGCTGCTACTGGTAGTGTTGGTGGGGGCTGCTGGTGCTGGTAGTGTTGGTGGGGGCTGCTGCTACTGGTACTGTTGTTGGGGCTGCTGCTGTTGGTAGTGTTGGTGGGGGCTGCTGCTACTGGTAGTGTTGTTGGGGCTGCTGGTACTGGTAGTGTTGTTGGGGCTGCTGCTACTGGTAGTGTTGTTGGGGCTGCTGGTGCTGGTAGTGTTGGTGGGGGCTGCTGCTACTGGTAGTGTTGTTGGGGCTGCTTCTGCTGGTAGTGTTGGTGGGGGCTGCTGCTGCTGTTGGTAGTGTTGTTGGGGCTGCTGCTACTGGTAGTGTTGGTGGGGGCTGCTGCTGTTGGTAGTGTTGTTGGGGCTGCTGCTACTGGTAGTGTTGGTGGGGGCTGCTGCTACTGGTAGTGTTGTTGGGGCTGCTGGTGCTGGTAGTGTTGGTGGGGGCTGCTGCTGCTGTTGGTAGTGTTGTTGGGGCTGCTGCTACTGGTAGTGTTGGTGGGGGCTGCTGCTGCTACTGGTAGTGTTGTTGGGGCTGCTGCTACTGGTAGTGTTGGTGGGGGCTGCTGCTGTTGGTAGTGTTGTTGGGGCTGCTGCTAGTGGTAGTGTTGTTGGGGCTGCTGCTACTGGTAGTGTTGGTGGGGGCTGCTGCTACTGGTGGTGTTGTTGGGGCTGCTGCTACTGGTAGTGTTGTTGGGGCTGCTGCTACTGGTAGTGTTGGTGGGGGCTGCTGCTACTGGTAGTGTTGTTGGGGCTGCTGCTACTGGTAGTGTTGGTGGGGGCTGCTGCTGTTGGTAGTGTTGTTGGGGCTGCTGCTAGTGGTAGTGTTGTTGGGGCTGCTGCTAGTGGTAGTGTTGTTGGGGCTGCTGCTACTGGTAGTGTTGGTGGGGGCTGCTGGTAGTGTTGGTGTTGTTGGGGCTGCTGCTACTGGTAGTGTTGTTGGGGCTGCTGCTCCTGGTAGTGTTGGTGGGGGCTGCTGCTACTGGTAGTGTTGTTGGGGCTGCTGCTACTGGTAGTGTTGGTGGGGGCTGCTGCTGTTGGTAGTGTTGTTGGGGCTGCTGCTAGTGGTAGTGTTGTTGGGGCTGCTGCTACTGGTAGTGTTGGTGGGGGCTGCTGCTGCTACTGGTGGTGTTGTTGGGTAGTGAGACTTTCCGCAGAAACGACATCGTGGATCATGTTGACAGCTCCAGGATTTATGTCCCCATCTGCGGCATTTCAGGCATATTATGGGCTCTTCCACATACTTTGCTACATGCCTGTAGCCAGCCCCGGTGATGAACACTCTCTCGGGAACTTCACCTCTCACTAGAGCCACCACCTGACTCCTAGCTTCACCTTTAATAAGGTGACGCTTGGCCCACACAAATCGTTGGTCGTCGAGGATGAATTCGGGGTCCAGAATCTGAGGGTATTTGTAGATAATTACCTTCGTCAGCTTCTCGTTCTCCTCCGGTATTTACATAACAATTCCTTCATATCCTTGCGGGGTAAGAAACACAACTGCCTCCATAGAACCTACCGTTAAGTAAGGTCTGTTGACACCTTCCTTCAGCAGGGGCTCGAACTTGCGGTGCTCTCTTCCAAGTTTGACCGTCCACAGAAGTTTGTGCAGGTAGGCAGGGAAGAGAAGCATCCTCCTCAGCTGACCCTCACCTTCCTGACATCGTTCTGTCCTTTCGTCGACACTGGTTTGATCAGTCTCAGAGTCGTTCCTCATTCTCTTGTCGTTTCCGTTAGGTACACTGTCACTGTCAACACTACGCCCCACGTCCTGTCTTCTCCGTTTCTTCTGTCCCCTGGTTACAACTTCTTGAAAATTACTCTCCTCTACTGACTGGCTGCTTTCTGAGTCTGTGTTCATGTGAATATTGCCGTGGGGAGTAGCCAGTTCTTCTGTTAACCGATTCTCCATCTCTGTACCCAGCATGGGGGGAGATGTGTAGAATGAGATATGTTGCAGAGGTGTTACCCTGACAAAGGGTGCAGGCGAGACAAGAGCAGCGGAACGACGTCCTCACCCGTCGACCGTCTTGTAAACACTGAAGGCAATGTTGTGTCAGCCTTGACACAAGGCAGTGTTGGGTCAGCCTTGACACAAGGCTGTGTTGGGTCAGCCTTGACACTAGGCTGTGTTGGGTCAGCCTTGACACAAGGCGGTGTTGGGTCAGCCTTGACACAAGGCGGTGTTGGATCAGCCTTGACACAAGGCGGTGTTGGATCAGCCTTGACACAAGGCGGTGTTGGATCAGCCTTGAGACAAGGCGGTGTTGGTTCAGCCTTGACACAAGGCGGTGTTGGATCAGCCTTGACACAAGGCGGTGTTGGATCAGCCTTGACACAAGGCGGTGTTGGATCAGCCTTGACACAAGGCGGTGTTGGATCAGCCTTGACACAAGGCGGTGTTGGATCAGCCTTGACACAAGGCGGTGTTGGATCAGCCTTGACACAAGGCGGTGTTGGATCAGCCTTGACACCAGGCGGTGTTGGATCAGCCTTGACACCAGGCGGTGTTGGATCAGCCTTGACACTAGGCGGTGTTGGATCAGCCTTGACACAAGGCGGTGTTGGATCAGCCTTGACAGAGGCCAAACTGACCAACCACGACAAAGGTGAATGCGTGTGTGTGCGCACGCGTGTGTGCTCGTGCGCGTCTCTCAGCAGGACGACAGCGGCACAAAAGGTCTGGCCGGCAGTAATTAACTCCGACAAAGGGAAACAGCCATGGAAACAAACGGTTCTGTTGCTCCACCACACAAACACCGATTATGGCTCTCCCGGGGGGGGGGGGCGATGGAAGAGAACCGGGAAGTTGGTTGGTGGCACGAGGGAAGGTGGTGGAAGAGAGGAGGGAAGGTGGTGGAAGGGGGGAGGGAAGGTGGTGGAAGAGAGGAGGGAAGGTGGTGGAAGGGGGGAGGGAAGGTGGTGGAAGGGGGGAGGGAAGGTGGTGGAAGAGAGGAGGGAAGGTGGTGGAAGAGAGGAGGGAAGGTGGTGGAAGAGAGGAGGGGAGATAATTGCATATGGTGCCTATTCAATCCATGAGTTCTTTGTCGTATTTGCTCTTGAAGACGTTGAAGCTGGCTGGTCCTGCTCCTCCACCACACCACACACCGGAGCACAAGTTCCTTACGTCTCTTGACTCATTTGCATTTCCAACTGCTCCAATTCTCTAATTTCCCACTATTTTGTATGTTGTGATCATATCTCCTCAGCTCTTTCATTTAGAGTTGTTGGGTTGAGTTCCTTCAGTCTTGGTAACTTAGGTCTCTTATATCGGGTACTAACCTTTTTTAAAAACGTTTGGAAATTTGTAATTGTTCTTCACGATTGAGACAGGAATTTCATGCTGGGTATTGTGTTCATTTGGCAGTCGCTATCTTGGTCCTTAAATGTTATATTGTTTGCCAACCACCATAGGCTGGTAAATTTATTCTTTTCATGTGTGCTATTGTTTGTGTTGATATTTGTATACTCCCAAAACGTGTGTTCGTATCGTGTGCATGAGTGTACGAGTATGAATAGTATATGTATAAACGTATGAGTCGTATGTTCACGACTCGTGATAATTGCTGTATTTGGTTTCCTTTAATTATATAGTATAGTGTTTTTCCGTCTTCCGATTTTCATTACCATACACTTGCTAAGTTGATCTCTAGTAGCCACTAGTATGCAGTCTTCTGTAAAAGCAATTTATATATGGTTAATGGAGAAAAGAAGTCTGGCAAATTGTTGCTGGTAAATCTTGTTCTCAATACTTGTACATAGATCAGATTTCTATAATATAAATAAAACACAATTATTTGTCACTGAGTAAATATAAATCTGTTTCTGAAATTAATTTAATTACGCTTTATCTCTCTGCTTGTTTGAGGTCGAGCAAGCTTGCACATGGAGCACCTTATAGGCTTCGTACATTCATTAGAAATACATTTCAATCTTATTTTGAAAAGTTATGTAGTTTTGAAATCCATTTTCAAACATATGGTGTGAACAGTTGCCAAGATAAAGTTCCTGTATAATGAACAAATCCACAAGGGCCGTGATGAGGGTTCGAACCTACACATGGGATGTTCTTAGATGCGCCTCAGCCAACTGTGCCACGACATGGTCAAAAGAACTGCAACCTGGTGTTCTTAGATGCGCCTTAGCCAACTGTGCCATGACATGGTCAAAAGAACTGCAACCTGGTGTTCTTAGATGCGCCTTAGCCAACTGTGCCACGACATGGTCAAAAGAATTGCAACCTGGTGTTCTTAGATGCGCCTTAGCCAACTGTGCCACGACATGGTCAAAAGAACTGCAACCTGGTGTTCTTAGATGCGCCTTAGCCAACTGTGCCATATGACATGGTCAAAAGAACTGCAACCTGGATGTTAAAGATTCGCTACCTGGAACAAAGTTCCAAGTAGCACGGGCTATGGTGAGCCCGTAAAGCTACCTGGAGTGCTACTGCCCTCACGAGGATTCCGAACATAAATGCTCTTGTGGATTTGTTCATTTGACATATCACGCTATTGTGATTTCTGAGTACATTGAATATTTATTCTGGATGACTTAAGGGAAAAATTGGGATCCTAGTTTCATGCTCTAGCTAGTTAATGTAACGGGGGGTGGGGGGAAATAGCTCTATCTTGTCCATTATTCCACCCCCCAGTTAACTAACGAGGCCGGGGGAAACAGCTCTCTCTAGTCCGTTATCCCGTCCCCAGTTAGCTAACTAGTCTAGAGCACTCCCAGAGTTCCTAAGGCAACCTCTCTCGTTCAACACCTTGTAACCTAGGTATTTGACTACCTAGGTTCTAAGCCTACAAGGCGCCGTCACTTGATCAGTTACCCGAAACTCTAGAGAGAACTCTAGAATACATAATCATTGCCACAAACGTAAAAGAGAAAACGAAAGGAAAGAAATGAATAGTGAAGTAATTAGTGAGGGTTTGGGGTGAGAGGGAGAGAAGTGGGAGGGGCGAGGAGGGTCATTAGTTGAAAGTGAGAGTTTAGAGATGGGTGGAGGGAGAGGTGTAGATAGGTAGAAGTAGAAGAGTAGATAGAAGTAGAAGAGTAGATAGTAGAAGACGAAATGCTGCCACCATCCATTCATGATCATTACATACAAGACAAGGAATGGAACTTGCCTGTATCACAAAATTCTCAAAAGATGTTATCATGAGTTCATTATTAGTATGTTCCCTCTGTACCATGTATCAACTCCAAACATGTACTCGTTAATATCATGAAACCAGTAACCACAGAGGCTTTCTCACCTCAACTCAAAGCTCTAGGGAACAAAGTTAAACACAATTTAAATAATAAATTCATAATTATATTTCACATGAAGTATCATAATTTAAAATTCAATTAAAATGTTCCAGTTTAATATGCAAAGTGAGTCATCATCCAAGAATTCGAGAACCCTACAACTTGACTGCCCCTGATCATCACACAACACTTGTAAAACACGACAAGTCACCTTACTGTTCACTCACCAAGTGTCTCTGCCTATAGCTGGATAGAGGGGGGGGGGGGGGTCTGTAGTTGACAGAGACTCCCGCCCTGCCGGCCGACAGCCTTCCTGCTAGGCCGTCTCTTCTGCAATCCTGACTGCCGTTCTGTCTGTTCTGTCTGTTAATGCTCCATGCTGGATAGCTCTCCGAGTTTATATTGGGGAACCTAGTAGCTAACTCCGCCCACAAGTAGATAGCCTCCGGCACTACCAAGCCACTCCTTAAACGTCGGCATGTTTGAAGGCTACCCGGCTCCAATTATACGCTTAGCGGAAGCAAGGTGAAATTATCATGATCTGACCTCAGGTCACTTGGGGTCATTAACGGTTAGAGGTGTGAGATCTCAGGCAGACAACTGGCGCCTCTCAGATCCTTGTCTGTGACTCGTGTACTCTATATATATTTTAAATAAACTAACCCAAACACTTTTACAGTGTTACATCTCCCCTTCTCCCCGAAATAAAGTTTTTGCAACACTGCTAAAGCAAGCTAGCTGTGTGCAACAACTTTATTAACGAAAAAAAAATACATCCTAGCTAAACAAATATACATCATCCTACTCTAAAAAAATGAAATATGTAGATAGACGTCCATTGTCTCTGGCTGGGCGACGTCACTGCTTGGTCTTGTAGATAATCCTGTACCACATTTCTTCAACACAACGGCCTCCGTCGCTTCTCCGTCGTTAACGCACAACAACACTTGGTCAACCCGAAAGCCGTTACTACTTGAACTGCGCACAGGACCGTGGAATTCGGTTGTCCCAGCTGATCTGTAATTGGCCCTACGTCAGTCACCATGAGAGACGTATATCCACCGCTGCCACCATTGTAACGGGGGGTGGGGGGGAAATAGCTCTATCTTGTCCATTATTCCACCCCCCAGTTAACTAACGAGGCCGGGGGAAACAGCTCTCTCTAGTCCGTTATCCCGTCCCCAGTTAGCTAACTAGTCTAGAGCACTCCCAGAGTTCCTAAGGCAACCTCTCTCGTTCAACACCTTGTAACCTAGGTATTTGACTACCTAGGTTCTAAGCCTACAAGGCGCCGTCACTTGATCAGTTACCCGAAACTCTAGAGAGAACTCTAGAATACATAATTATTGCCACAAACGTAAAAGAGAAAACGAAAGGAAAGAAATGAATAGTGAAGTAATTAGTGAGGGTTTGGGGTGAGAGGGAGAGAAGTGGGAGGGGCGAGGAGGGTCATTAGTTGAAAGTGAGAGTTTAGAGATGGGTGGAGGGAGAGGTGTAGATAGGTAGAAGTAGAAGAGTAGATAGAAGTAGAAGAGTAGATAGTAGAAGACGAAATGCTGCCACCATCCATTCATGATCATTACATACAAGACAAGGAATGGAACTTGCCTGTATCACAAAATTCTCAAAAGATGTTATCATGAGTTCATTATTAGTATGTTCCCTCTGTACCATGTATCAACTCCAAACATGTACTCGTTAATATCATGAAACCAGTAACCACAGAGGCTTTCTCACCTCAACTCAAAGCTCTAGGGAACAAAGTTAAACACAATTTAAATAATAAATTCATAATTATATTTCACATGAAGTATCATAATTTAAAATTCAATTAAAATGTTCCAGTTTAATATGCAAAGTGAGTCATCATCCAAGAATTCGAGAACCCTACAACTTGACTGCCCCTGATCATCACACAACACTTGTAAAACACGACAAGTCACCTTACTGTTCACTCACCAAGTGTCTCTGCCTATAGCTGGATAGAGGGGGGGGGGGGGTCTGTAGTTGACAGAGACTCCCGCCCTGCCGGCCGACAGCCTTCCTGCTAGGCCGTCTCTTCTGCAATCCTGACTGCCGTTCTGTCTGTTCTGTCTGTTAATGCTCCATGCTGGATAGCTCTCCGAGTTTATATTGGGGAACCTAGTAGCTAACTCCGCCCACAAGTAGATAGCCTCCGGCACTACCAAGCCACTCCTTAAACGTCGGCATGTTTGAAGGCTACCCGGCTCCAATTATACGCTTAGCGGAAGCAAGGTGAAATTATCATGATCTGACCTCAGGTCACTTGGGGTCATTAACGGTTAGAGGTGTGAGATCTCAGGCAGACAACTGGCGCCTCTCAGATCCTTGTCTGTGACTCGTGTACTCTATATATATTTTAAATAAACTAACCCAAACACTTTTACAGTGTTACATTAACCCCCCCCCCATACCTCACCCCCCCCCACATACACACACACACACTCACCCCCCCCCCACACACACACACACACACTCACACCCCCCCCCCACACACACACACACACACTCACACCCCCCCACACACACACACCCCCACACACTCCCCTACACCCCAGCATTGTTGATATATTCCCCAGGGCTGGGGTCCCATGGATCACCCCCCCCCACACACCCACACACTCCCCTACACCCCAGCATTGTTGATATATTCCCCAGGGCTGGGGTCCCATGGATCACCCCCCCTCCCACACACACACACCACACCCCAGCATTGTTGATATATTCCCCAGGGCTGGGGTCCCATGGATCACCCCCCCCCACACACACACACACCACACCCCAGCATTGTTGATATATTCCCCAGGGCTGGGGTCCCATGGATCACCCCCCCCCCCCCCACACACACACACACACCACACCCCAGCACCGTTGACATGCCACAGGAATGCTTTTTGTATTTTGTTCCCACGATTGCTATCTCAGTTGGCAGGGATGAGTGTGTTCACGACTGTTGACTCATCGCTTGAAGTACACTCATTACTCAAGATGATGTATGGGTAGACTCATCACGTCCTAGCACATGACAATAATCACGTATATCACCTTGTGAATTAATGATGTCCTTTACTGAAGACAATGCTAATTAAGAAATGCTTGGAAACACTGCACACGGACACTTGTATCATGAGTCACATGTGTCACACAAGTATGCCAGAGTTGTCTAGATGCTTAATCGGTAGCTTCAAGTCAGGTGTATGTGGCCAATATTTATCCACTACTCTCACGCTAAAAGAAAACTTTTTTAACATCTCTATGATTCATCTGAGTTTCCAGCTTCCACCCATGTCCCCTCGTTCTGTTGGTATTCAATGTGAACATTTCGTCTATTTCCACTCTGCCAATCCCCCCTAACTATTTTATGTTCCTATCATATCTCCCCTCTCCCACCTTTTTTCTAGTGTCGTCAGATTCAGTTCCTTCAGTCACTCTTCATACCCCATCCCTCGCAATTCTGGGACGAGCCTCGTCGCAAATTTCTGAACCTTTTCCGGTTTCCTTATGTGTTTTTCAGGTTGGATCTCCATGAATTTACGGCATGGTGTGTGTGTGTACTCACCTAATTGTGCTTGTGGGGGTTGAGCTCTGGTTCTTTGGTCCCGCCTCTCAACCGTCAATCAACAGGTGTACAGGTTCCTGAGCCTATTGGGCTCTATCATATCTACACTTGAAACTGTGTATGGAGTCAGCCTCCACCACATCTCTTCCTAATGCATTCCATTTGTCAACCACTCTGACACTAAAAAAGTTCTTTCTAATATCTCTGTGACTCATTTGGGCACTCAGTTTCCACCTGTGTCCCCTAGTGTGTGTGCCCCTTGTGTTAAATAACCTGGCTTTATCTACCCTGTGTGTGTATGCGTATGCTTGCGTGTATGCGTATGCTTGCGTGTATGCGTATGCTTGCGAGTGTGTGTGTGTGTGTGTGTGTGTGTGTACATGCGTATGCGCGTGCCCGTATCTATTAGCTGGCGCAAACTTTATTAATTTATATATACAAGAGTTCTGGTACAGCCACTAGCACGGAACACGTTTCGGGCAGGTCCTTAATCTTAATTTTCCCTGGAATACGACATGCCAAATCGTTTAACCACCAGGTACCCATTTACTGCTTGGTGAACAGAGGGGTACCGTTAAGTATTGGCGCCTAGTCGATCCTCTTAATCAGGATACGAACCCAGGCTAAATCACGCGCGAAGTGTGGGGCGAGTGTGTTACCACTGTACTTCAATATTAATATTGACGTACTTGATTCTGTCAGTCACTGTTCCAGTGATAATTGCTAATGAGCTAAATTCCTAACCAGGTGGGAGGGGAGGGGAACCACCCAAGCCATTACGACTCTATAGCACTGGAAAGGGGTCAGGATAAGGATTTGGGATGAGACAGAGGGAAAGGAATGGTGCCCAATTACTTTGACGGTCGGGGATTGAACGCCAACCTGCATGAAGCGAAACCATCGCTCTATCGTCTAGCCCAAGTGGTAGGAGATTTATGCACTTGTAACATAGAGCACCTTAAAGAAGTAGAGCCTCTAATATCCTTGTGTGTGTGAATAAGTGATAACTCAAAACACCTGTATTCTTCCAATACATGACTCTCAACAACTCTTGTCAAAACTAATCGATACCTTTCACTTTTTCCAGGTATGTCACTACTTAATCCCAGCCCAGTGGCAGACCGTTATGGGGCAGAAGCGGTGCGGGAAGGTAGGCTAACGTCTCGCCTCTTGTTTACCACTTGGGTAAACTAAAGTACTGGTTCCTGAGCCTACTGGGCTCTATCATATCTACACTTGAAGCTGTGTATGGAGTCAGCCTGTGTGTGTGTGTTGGCCTTTGTTCCCACACACACCTCAGCCTCTAGAGTCCAGGACCACATTAACTGTTCAACTAGGGTGGGACCCAAATCATACCTGGGACCTGGCCCCTGGCACAGAAGGCAACTAGGTCTGACCAGCAGCCAATGTCAGGACATGGCCACACCTCTTGGGCATGGCCCTAAGGCACTTTCTGTCTAGGGTGTGGCCTTTAATGATAAGCCAGCCCGTTCTCCTAAGGTTTCCCAACGTCTAGTAACTGTCGTAGTAAAGTGCCCTTATTGTAACCTACCAGAGGACTCGAAACAGACAACGGGACAGTATGTCAACTTCACGAGCCGCTACCATTTTCTAGTATGACAAGTTTTGCCCTTGAGTAATGTATGCGTCAAAATGCGACGCGCTGTTGGGAGGACGGGTCGGATAAGCTGCTCACTGACGAGGGAAGGGTACCTTGGATTCTGACTGGAGGAGCCCTGCCCAAGGCACCACCTAGCTATTAATCATCTGTCAGTTCGAGACAACTAGGCCTTTTCTTCAATGAGTGCTCGAGTGAGTTGAGGTTATTGCTCCAGAATGCGGGCCATGTGGGAATGACGTCTCACAGTTCTTTGACTCAGACACTGCATGTTGGGGAGACATGTAAAACGAGGATGAGAAACTTTGTCTAACTATATATCAAGCTGTCAGCTATACTGGCCTACACCCTCCCTCGTGGGCTCCAGGTCCTTGAGATCTCAGTTTGGGAAGCTTGGTAAACACTGGAAGGAAGCGGGGGCTTCAAATGAAGGTTGTATATATTGTTGGACTTGTCCCACACGGCCCCTTCCCCCCACATTTCAGTAGTCAGCCCCCATGACCCCCTTTGAATGTTACATCGTGATCATTATGTATTTTGTATTGTATCCCAACCATAGGTTTTGACCATGTCTAAGTAATCTGTAACATAATATTTATATTTTTCCTCGAGGGGCGAGTTTACTGGGCAGCGCCACTCATCCTGTGAGTGGACACACCGCCATAGCAGCATGTACGACCAACCCTCTTAAAATAACGTCACTTTTCGTGGGTATGTGCGCTGTGGCCAAAAATGGACGTAATTTGAAATGAAATCGGCTCACGAAAGTGATATACTGTCCCATTTCTGTTTGAGTCGTCCGGCTTACTCGGTTAGGGTAGGAGAGGAAACTTTCAATTAACGGTTTTCATGACGTTTTGAACCATAGGAGAACTTCCTGCCCTCCTAACCTACCAGAGGACCATTAACTTGCTGTTTTGGAAAAAAAATTATTTTCAATTATTTTTCATTTTAAATTAAGTCTATTTTCGTCCATATGGGCAAACGGCCAAATTCAGACGTAATTTGTAAGAGAACAAGGTACCCCCCAATAGGAAGAAAACCCGATAGTTCTTCATCGTGTCACTTGTACCCAGATACAGCTGAGACTTGCTTTACTTCTTAAATGAACAGGTAATCAAACAAATCGCCAGCACCTTAAATTTACGCTATCTTCAAGTACAAAATGGGGGAATCGTTTAAGAACAGTATCTATATTTGACAGTTTTCCTAACTCAAACACTGTGGGGTTTATTATTCTACACATTTCTAAAGTCTCTTAGATGTTCACATTCTCTCAGGTAGTGGTCAAGGCGGTGTCCATCACTCACCACAGATTCTGCAATTCAGCTGCGAAGCTGCTGTTTCCCTCCTGAATCTCTATGGATATTTGTATCCAAGACGAATTCTTGCTATTACTGATACCCTCCGGCGGACACTTCCTCTTCGTCCATAATGATTGATACCTCTAAAAAAAATAGTTTTTTTGGAGCAGTTCTGAAAGGGTGATGCCAGAAGGCAAGCATGATATATAAACTGATATTGTCTCGATAATACTTGATAATGTAATTCCCAGTCACCATGGGGGACCATAGTCACCATGAGGACCATAGTCACCATGGGGACCATAGTCACCATGGAGGACCATAGTCACCATGGAGGACCATAGTCACCATGAGGACCATAGTCACCATGGGGGACCATAGTCACCATGGGGGACCATAGTCACCATGAGGACCATAGTCACCATGGGGACCATAGTCACCATGGAGGACCATAGTCACCATGGGGACCATAGTCACCATGGAGGACCATAGTCACCATGGAGGACCATAGTCACCATGGAGGACCATAGTCATCATGGAAGACCATAGTCACCATGGAGGACCATAGTCACCATGGAGGACCATAGTCACCATGGGGACCATAGTCACCATGGGGACCATAGTCACCATGGAGGACCATAGTCACCATGGGGACCATAGTCACCATGGAGGACCATAGTCACCATGGAGGACCATAGTCACCATGGAGGACCATAGTCACCCTGGGGGACCATAGTCACCATGGAGGACCATAGTCACCATGGAGGACCATAGTCACCATGGAGGACCATAGTCACCCTGGGGGACCATAGTCACCCTGGGGGACCATAGTCACCCTGGGGGACCATAGTCACCCTGGGGGACCATAGTCACCCTGGAGGACCATAGTCACCCTGGGGGACCACAGTCACCACGGGGGACCACAGTCACCACGGGGGGACCACAGTCAACACGGGGGGACCACAGTCACCACGGGGGGACCGTAGTCACCACGGGGGGACCGTAGTCACCACGGGGGGACCGTAGTCACCACGGGGGGACCGTAGTCACCACGGGGGGACCGTAGTCACCACGGGGGGACCGTAGTCACCACGGGGGGACCGTAGTCACCACGGGGGGACCGTAGTCACCACGGGGGGACCGTAGTCACCACGGGGGGACCGTAGTCACCACGGGGGGACCGTAGTCACCACGGGGGGACCTCAGTCACCACGGGGGGACCGTAGTCACCACGGGGGGACCGTAGTCACCACGGGGGGACCGTAGTCACCACGGGGGGACCGTAGTCACCACGGGGGGACCGTAGTCACCACGGGGGGACCGTAGTCACCACGGGGGGACCGTAGTCACCACGGGGGGACCGTAGTCACCACGGGGGGACCGTAGTCACCACGGGGGGACCGTAGTCACCACGGGGGGACCGTAGTCACCACGGGGGGACCGTAGTCACCACGGGGGGACCGGAGTCACCACGGGGGGACCGGAGTCGCCACGGGGGGACCGGAGTCGCCACGGGGGGACCGGAGTCGCCACGGGGGGACCGGAGTCGCCACGGGGGGACCGGAGTCGCCACGGGGGGACCACAGTCGCCACGGGGGGACCGTAGTCGCCACGGGGGGACCGTAGTCGCCACGGGGGGACCACAGTCACCACGGGGGGACCGTAGTCACCACGGGGGGACCGTAGTCACCACGGGGGGACCGTAGTCGCCACGGGGGGACCGTAGTCGCCACGGGGGGACCACAGTCACCACGGGGGGACCGTAGTCACCACGGGGGGACCGTAGTCACCACGGGGGGACCGGAGTCACCACGGGGGGACCACAGTCACCACGGGGGGACCGCGAGTCACCACGGGGGGACCGTAGTCACCACGGGGGGACCGGAGTCACCACGGGGGGACCGTAGTCACCACGGGGGGACCGGAGTCACCACGGGGGGACCACAGTCACCACGGGGGGACCGTAGTCACCACGGGGGGACCGTAGTCACCACGGGGGGACCGTAGTCGCCACGGGGGGACCGTAGTCGCCACGGGGGGACCGTAGTCACCACGGGGGGACCGGAGTCACCACGGGGGGACCGTAGTCACCACGGGGGGACCACAGTCACCACGGGGGGACCGCGAGTCACCACGGGGGGACCGCGAGTCACCACGGGGGGACCGGAGTCACCACGGGGGGACCGGAGTCACCACGGGGGGACCACAGTCACCACGGGGGGACCGGAGTCACCACGGGGGGACCACAGTCACTTCAAACATTCCTTGATAATGGTATTTGGTTAAAATTGGTGTCCAGAGAGAGTGTAGAGAATTGAGGTTTTTTAACCTTTATTTTAGGTCACAGTTACGAGTTACTCAACATGGACCTTGTCACAGTAGCCTGCGTTGCTAGTTCACAACCGAATGGTCCCAAGTACATTCCCGATGCAGGATAGATACGTTCGGGGCACGTTTCCTTTCACCTGATGCCTCTGTTCACCAAGCGGCAAATAGATATTTGGGAGTTAGACAACTGTTGTGGGTTTCATCCTGTGGAAGGTCAATACCTGACCTAGGGAGACCTGGATAGGCCTAATGTTTCCTATCCTCCATAATGGTGAAATTTAATTTATCTTTTTTTTTGTATTTACAATTTCTATCGTCCAGATTTTGTTTTGTATGGGAGGCCACAGGAGGCCTCGTAGCTGAGTGGATAGCGCTCGAGGGTCGTAGGCCTAAGAACCCGGGTTCGATT
This sequence comes from Procambarus clarkii, assembly GCF_040958095.1. NCBI lineage: Eukaryota > Metazoa > Arthropoda > Malacostraca > Decapoda > Cambaridae > Procambarus > Procambarus clarkii. The sequence continues at coordinate 24,610,117 of NC_091225.1, forward strand.
CCAGGCGGAGGCGGAAACAAATGGGCAGTTTCTTTCACTCTGGTGCACCTGTTCACCTAGCAGTAAATAGGTACCTGGGAGTTAGACAGCTGCTACGGGCTGCTTCCTGGGGGGGTGTGTAACAAGGATGAGGCCTGATCGAGGAACGGGCCGCGGGGACGCTACGCCCCGAAATCATCTCGAGATAACCTCAAGATCTTGAGGTTATCTTGAGATGATTTCGGGGCTTTAGTGTCCCCGCGGCCCGGTCCTCGACCAGGCCTCCACCCCCAGGAAGCAGCCCGTGACAGCTGACTAACACCCAGGTACCTATTTTACTGCTAGGTAACAGGGGCATAGGGTGAAAGAAACTCTGCCCATTGTTTCTCGCCGGCGCCTGGGATCGAACCCAGGACCACAGGATCACAAGTCCAGCGTGACTTGTGAAGAAGATGAATCCTCTGTGCAGCCGGGGCAACGTTGAATATAAAACGGCTATCTGGGGATTTGTGTTGCCTTGCAGGCCAGTGGTATATTGCAAGGCACAAGATACCTGGGCCTGCGGGTCGCTCAAAGCAACAGCCTGTTGGACCAAGCTCTCACAGGTGGTGCCAGGCCCGGGCCGGGCTTGGGGGGGGGGGGGAGTAGAACTACTCCCAGAACCCCATCCAGGCACAATCCAGGTACAAGATTGGACAACATGCAGAGCAGCGCAGACAGCAGACAGCAGACAGTCTCCCGCAGAACAACAGGCAGGTGTCTCAGAGCACCAGGCAGGGGTCTCAGAGCAACAGGCAAGGGTCTCAGAGCACCAGGCAGGTGTCTCAGAGCACCAGGCAGGGGGTCTCAGAGCAACAGGCAGGGGGTCTCAGAGCACCAGGCAGGGGTCTCAGAGCAACAGGCAGGTGTCTCAGAGCACCAGGCAGGTGTCTCAGAGCAACAGGCAGGGGTCTCAGAGCACCAGGCAGGGGTCTCAGAGCACCAGGCAGGTGTCTCAGAGCACCAGGCAGGGGTCTCAGAGCAACAGGCAGGTGTCTCAGAGCAACAGGCAGGTGTCTCAGAGCAACAGGTAGGGGTCTCAGAGCACCAGGCAGGGGTCTCAGAGCAACAGGCAGGGGTCTCAGAGCAACAGGCAGGGGTCTCAGAGCAACAGGCAGGGGTCTCAGAGCACCAGGCAGGGGTCTCAGAGCAACAGGCAGGGGTCTCAGAGCACCAGGCAGGGGTCTCAGAGCAACAGGCAGGGGTCTCAGAGCACCAGGCAGGGGTCTCAGAGCACCAGGCAGGGGTCTCAGAGCAACAGGCAGGGGTCTCAGAGCAACAGGCAGGGGTCTCAGAGCACCAGGCAGGGGTCTCAGAGCAACAGGCAGGGGTCTCAGAGCACCAGGCAGGGGTCTCAGAGCAACAGGCAGGGGTCTCAGAGCAACAGGCAGGGGTCTCAGAGCACCAGGCAGGGGTCTCAGAGCAACAGGCAGGGGTCTCAGAGCACCAGGCAGGGGTCTCAGAGCAACAGGCAGGGGTCTCAGAGCACCAGGCAGGGGTCTCAGAGCAACAGGCAGGGGTCTCACAAACCAATAGGCAGGTAACACCAAGCTAAGCAACAAGTAGAATAGCAACGTAACAGATGGAACACCATCTGTTACGTTGTTACGTAACAGATTCACTGTTACGTAACAGAGAATCATTCAGAACAACGAACACCTCTTCAGATGGAACAGGCAGAGCACTAGGTGGAACAACAACCTGAGCATCAGATGGAACAGACAGAGCACTAGGTGGAACAACAAGCTGAGCATCAGATGGAACAGACAGAACACTAGGTGGAACAACAACCTGAGCATCAGATGGAACAGACAGAACACTAGGTGGAACAACAACCTGAGCATCAGATGGAACAGACAGAACACTAGGTGGAACAACAACCTGAGCATCAGATGGAACGAGAGAGAGAACAACAGGCAGAACAACAGGAAGAGTAGGAAGGAAGGCATGCAACAAGTTGGGTATCGACTTGTTGAGTAGCGTAGGGAGGGTGAGTGATGAGACTGTCTCACTAACACGATTACCAGTTGGTGTTGTGCCGGGCCCTCACCCCACTCTTCCTCCCTGTGGCCCTCACCCCACTCTTCCTCCCTGTGGCCCTCACCCCACTCTTCCTCCCTGTGGCCAAGCTGTGGCCCTCACCCCACTCTTCCTCCCTGTGGCCAAGCTGTGGCCCTCACCCCACTCTTCCTCCCTGTGGCCCTCACCCCACTCTTCCTCCCTGTGGCCCTCACCCCACTCTTCCTCCCTGTGGCCCTCACCCCACTCTTCCTCCCTGTGGCCCTCACCCCACTCTTCCTCCCTGCGGCCCTCACCCCACTCTTCCTCCCTGCGGCCCTCACCCCACTCCTCCTCCCTGTGGCCCTCACCCCACTCTTCCTCCCTGTGGCCCTCACCCCACTCTTCCTCCCTGTGGCCAAGCTGTGGCCCTCACCCCACTCTTCCTCCCTGTGGCCAAGCTGTGGCCCTCACCCCACTCTTCCTCCCTGTGGCCCTCACCCCACTCTTCCTCCCTGTGGCCTTCACCCCACTCTTCCTCCCTGTGGCCCTCACCCCACTCTTCCTCCCTGCGGCCCTCACCCCACTCTTCCTCCCTGCGGCCCTCACCCCACTCCTCCTCCCTGTGGCCCTCACCCCACTCTTCCTCCCTGTGGCCCTCACCCCACTCTTCCTCCCTGTGGCCCTCACCCCACTCTTCCTCCCTGTGGCCCTCACCCCACTCTTCCTCCCTGTGGCCAAGCTGTGGCCCTCACCCCACTCTTCCTCCCTGTGGCCAAGCTGTGGCCCTCACCCCACTCTTCCTCCCTGTGGCCAAGCTGTGGCCCTCACCCCACTCTTCCTCCCTGTGACCAAGCTAAGGCCCTTCATACTCTCGTCACGGACTATCCCGAAAGCGAGGAAGTACTTCCCCAAATATTGAACTCTCACTTTGTACTCTTGGGGTGGACGGTAGAGCGACGGTCTCGCTTCGTGCAGGTCAGCGTTCAATCCCCGAGCGTCCAAGTGGTTGGGCACCATTCCTCCACCCCCCCCCCCTCTCCTCCCGCCGTCCCATCCCAAATCCTTATCCTGACCCCTTCCCAGTGCCATATAGTCGTAATGGCTTGGCGCTTTCACACTGACTGCTGTTGCATGGCACATCTGGGCGTGGCACAGTTGTGCCAGGCCCTTGTTGTACCTATTGCGGTATAATTAACTATACTGACGTTCGTATTCTTTGTCGAATCTGGCCTTAAAGTTGTGGATGAATGTGGCTTCCATACCTTCTCTTCAGTGTATTCCACTAGTTGACCTCCCTATAGGGTAAGAGTATAACTGGAAGCTCTTTACATAAGCTTCCAGTTACATCCTCTTTTCGTACTTTATCTTGTATGTTGGGATCATATTCCCTCTTTATATTTTTTTTACCTCCCAGAGTTGTGAGATCTTCAGAAGTATTCTTAATCTATCCTCATAGCTGAACCATATTAGTTAATAGCTGTTAGCTGTGTGGAGCATCTGGACCCGGCCCTCCAACCATCAATAGTTGTTGTCTAAAGTGAGTCAATACACTGGCACATTTCTCTCGTTTTTCTTTATATATTTACATTTAAAACTGTGAAAATATATAACCACGAAGCAGAAAATTCAACAAGAAATGACCGCTTTCCTGTTAATCGACACATCTTCAAAATTTACTTTTGAAGATGTGTTGATTAACAGGAAAGCGGTCATTTCTTGTTGAATTTTTTTCCTTCGTGGTTATATATTTTTACACTATTCATCATGTGTTAATTTCTTCGTGATTTATACACATTTAAAACTATGTTTTGAATTCGCTTCGACAACGTCCTAATAAAGTCCGTTCTAGTCATCTATGACTGTTGGACTGCACACAATTCTTCTGTGACTGAACTGTTTTTCCAGTTTCCAATTATGCCGCCTCGTTCTATTGTTCTTCAGTTTGAACATTGCTTATCTACTTGAGCAAAGCTCTTTAGTATCTTGTACGTCGTTATCATGTGTGCCCTGTTCTTCCCACCAATGTCCTGAGACCCAGTTCCCTCAACCTTTCTTCATATCTCAGTCCCCGTAGCTCAGCTTCACAGCTGCCTGCTTCCAAGACAGCTTGTGGGTCGTTCTCGACTCTCAGTCGAGAATTCTGGCTTCGAATCCCGGGTGGGACAGAAATGATTGGGCGCATATCCTTTCACCTAATGTTCTGTTCACCTAGCAGTGAGTAGGTACTCAGGAGTTAGTCAGCTTATTGTGGGGTTGCATCATGGTTGGGGTCAGTAATTCGACCTTGAGTGGGGGGGACCCCTAGAAAATAAGCCTAACGTGTATGAATACACTCTGGCTGCCTGTCCCCTGACACAATGAATTATTATATTTGGACCTTTTATAGTTTTCTTTTTCTTTTTAGTAGGGCTTCCATGCCAGAGCAGCACACTCAAGGATGGTTCTCACAAAGGGTGTGTTAAGGGCTCGCAAAGGTTCTTCGCCTGGGCTTCTGGAGATAACAGAGCGTTTGCCAGCTTGTAATATGCATTACGCAGCCTTTGTTACTTTGCTGATGTGTGCCTTTGGTGTTAGATCTCGAATTATATATTTTACTGAGTCTTTCTCTTTTTCACACTTGGGATGTGGGGGTTTTCTATTTTGCTTTCCCGACTGCAATGCGTACGTCGCCAATGTACATGTGGCAGACGCTTCACGAAGCTGTCGGAATTAGCAGAGAAAATACGAGAGCAACCTTACAGGGCCTGGGAGCAAGGTCGGGTTAGAGTCCTTGAGGATCTCTTCTCAGACTAGCCTCACCTGGTCCAGCTCCACGTTGATCGTTGGAATCTCCTCAATGATTTAACACTTTAAGGGACTCCTAGGGTCCTCATCACATTTATAGTTTAGTGAATTAGGCAACTCGGTGTTGAAGACACCTAGAGCTGAAGGCTTGAGTAATATTGGCAGTATTCAGAAGTGGTTCAACGGAAACACCACATAAAGCTTAACAGTAGTTTATTTACTAACTTAACCACTAATACAAAGGGTGCTTGTTTACTTTAAATTGGCGTCAGAAAGGCTATGGTTGTATTAGCGAGACTCTTGACGTCTGGCTAATGGACTCGGATCCACTCGTGGCGAAACACCTAACTTAACACAGTTGACAGCCAATCATTAACACGGCAACCTAACTGCCGGTATGCAAAGGGATCACAAGAGTTCCAACCGGATACTCGGGTAATGATGATATGCAATAACTCACAAATACACTGTCAATGGGACAGGCAATAACATGCACAATAATAATATCACACAATACTAAATGTTTGGTGTATGTGAAGCTCACATTCACAGACGAGTGAAATGCCGTGATACCACACAGATAAACACGCATACACCGTGGGTGCCTTCACCTATACCTGTGCCAGGTATGAGTAGGCGAGAACTGTGGTTGATCCCTCAGATCAACACATAGACACAATAAAACAATGACAAGGTCTTGTACTTACAGGTACTCTTATTCACTCACTCACTCAGGTACATTTATGCAAGAACTCGTAGGTGGCCTGACAGCTGGGCACTCGTTCTGACGTGAGACCATTGACGTCAGGCTTTCCCACAAACCGTACTTGACACGGAGGGTACTTGCAGGAGGGCGTACTGTATGTATAACAGACACACACCCACACTCTGGCACTGGCGGTGAGTAAGGGTGGTGACGTCGTGTGGTACAGTGAGGGCAGCGGCTGGCAGACTACACGCTCGGGACAGAGTGGCGGCTGGCGGTTGATTATATGATACCATGAGGTACACTGTGTTAAAGTCACACACAGGTTACTTAGGCAGCGGCACTCCTTAGTTCACTCTAGGTCACTCACAGATGATCTCTACTTGTCACCAGGGGTTACCTGATACCAGTCTGTTTCGCTCTGGTGATTTGTCATTAGGTTTTTAAACAATATATTCACAGTCGCGATTCCGGGTGAGCGTTAGTATATCGAAGAGACGCTGAGTTTAACTTGACGGTGAGGAATAGACGGTATTCTTCTGTCTATTAGCTGATAGACAGAACAGGACACGTCCTCTATGCAAGGGCTTCCTCATGTGAATGCTCTTGCCTGGAGCTCAGGGCTCCTCATGGGACACAACACAAGGGATTACAATTTGACCAATAGCATTGCAGCAAATGAGCGGGAACCAATCATATTGATCGTTCCCTGATCAGTAGCAGAGGTGACATGAACACGTCACGACCATGTCACAGTTGTTATTCTCCATCGCACCAGTTGAGGCTGAGGTCAGATCGTCGCCTGAGCTGGCGTCCTCTCTCCTCTCTCACGCCTCGCACCAGCCAATGTACTCTCTGACCCTATGACCAGTAACTTCCCTGTATTTACTTCCTGCCTGGACATACGGCGGCCTCCGTATTATAAACGTATTCCTGGTTAAGTGGGCATTCTGTAGATACCCAACCTCGTTGAAACATGCCAGTTTACTATCCATTGTTAACAGAGATAGGGCTTGTGCACGAAGATCGGTGCACTATGCACTGCAATGAGCCATTCAAGTCAGCTGTGGGAGAATCTTGAGAGACCATTCTCTCACATGGGAAGATGCCTTCCTCTCATCCTGTACTGTATTGGAGGCCTTCTCACTCCACTTTTTATCATAACCTTGCATTTGTCAGGGTTAAAGTCTAGTAACCATTTCTCAGACCATCTATTCAGATTATATAGTTCGTCTTACAAAGTATTGCAATCCTCCTAAGTTTTGGATTCGCCTCATTAAGCTTAGCATCGTCAGCAGACATGAATAAGAATGAGCATACTTGCTCAGTTAAATTTCTGACGTATATTAGGAACAGGATGGGCCCTGGTACCGACCCTTGAGGTACTCCACTCGTTACCTCTCTCCATTCTAATAGTTCTCGTCTTGTTGTGACACTCTGCCGCCTTCCTGAAAGGTGTTCCTTCACCCACTGAGCGCCTTAACCCGACACACCACCCTGCTGTTAAACATATAGTTCAGCGAGTTATTGAACAGTCAACCTCTAACCCTGTCCATGGAGAACAGAAGAAAATGTATATATGCTGATTAGCATTTTAAATGTGGGCCACGTCTGTGGTAGAAAAACAAACCTGCTTTTCTGATTTCCAAATGAGTCTCATGTGAGGGAGTGTCATAGGCTTTCTGGCGGTGGGTGGGTGTGTGTACTCTCCTAGTTGTGCTTGCAGGGGTTGAGCTCTGGCTCTTTGGTCCCGCCTCTCAACTGTCAATCAACTGGTGTTCAGATTCCTGAACACGAATATACTGGGCTCTATCATACCAATATTTGAAACTGTGTATGGAGTCAGCCTCCACCACATCACTCCCTAGTGCATTTGTAACACCCCTATAATGTAACACCACTAAAATAGAAACTAAACTAATAATGTAAACACTACTTATCCTGAGTAGTACTTCCTATCGGTGCACTTGGTAACACTGTTATTGAACACGGTAATGTGAGCTGACATATGATGGTTACACCGGAACCAAAAGGTACACTGCAAAACCAGGAAATGCTACACAGGATTAAATACGCTGCCACCATCTGCCTTGACCATTGAGACTATATCAAGCAACGAGGCAAGAAACATTGCTTGACTTGGAGAGTACTTTCTATGATTGTCATTAATTATGGGACGGTTGTCAGCCACTATATCCAAAGGGCTAAGAGGATTCAACAATTGACACAGACGGGAAATTTAACATGAGTTTATTGAGAACAAAATTATGCTAATCACCACTTATAAATCCTACTCTAACACTGGCAAAAAAGTTAAGACATGGAACAAAACCTCAGAGATCACACACATTACCTTAAGACCTCTGTCTCTCCTCCTGTCACCTCCCGATGTTCTCCACAACCCTCTCTGGGCCCCGGTGTCCGGCACTCTCCTCTCACTAAGTCTCTACAGGACCTCTATATACAACCCCCACAGGGGGGAGGGGGGGAGATCTGCTGTTGCTAACTACACCAAGAATGTAAGAAGTCGGCCGCACGTGCACAAACACTTAAAAATATTTCAATTAAGCTTGTTTGACATTCACCATACACTCTTCAAGAGAGGAGTTATTAATTACGTGTGTGACTGACCTCTGACCCGGCCAAAAGGGGGAGATCCATGGATGTTTACACATAAGAATCTGGAGTCTAATTCCATTGCAATGTTTGACAAGAATATCATGAAATATTACATACTTGAAACTATGCTGACTAAGACTAACCCAGGAATTTTTTAATCAACATACAAGATAAACCGGAGGTCATCTGGGCTGACCTCTTGGAGAAGGCTTCCCCGGGTGTGAACTCTAAGGGGGGGGGGGTCATGGGTGTTCCACATTCCATTTATTAACTACTGTGACAATGAAAAAATTCCTTCTAACGTCTCTGTGGCTCACCTGTGTCCCCTTGTTCGTGTTCCACCCGTGCTGAAGAATTTGTCTTTGTCTACCCTGTCAATTCACCTGAGAATTTTGTAGGTGGTAATCATGTCTCCCCTTACTCTTCTGTTTTCCAGTTCAGGTTCAGCTCCTTTAGCCTTCCCTCGTAGCTCATACCTCTCAGTTCCGTTACGAGTCTGGTGGCATACCGCTGAATCTTCTCTAATTTTGTCTTGTGTTTAATTCGGTATGGACTCCAGGCTGGAGCTGCATACTCCAGGATTGGTCTGACATAAGTGGTATACAGGGCCCTGAACGATTCCTTACACAAGTTTCTAAAGGCAGTTCTTATGTTGGTCAACCTAGCATATGCCGCTGATGATATCTATGCCTATATGTATGTGTGTGTGCGTGCGCATGTGTATATACTATTTGTATTTACTATTTGTGCCAGCAAGGTCGAGCTCTTAGCTCTTGGACCCCGCCTTTCAAACCGTCGGTTGTTTAATGTATTGACTCCCGACCTATTTTTTCTGTTACGAAGCTGTCTAATTCCCAGTTACCTATTTATTGCTACGTGAATAGATGCATCAGGGTGAAAGAAACTCTGCCCATTTGTTTCTGCCTCGGCCGGGGATCGAACTCGGGCCCTTAGGACTACGACCCCAGAGTGCTCTTCACTCAGCCGCGGGGCCCTCCTGTGTGTACGCGCCTTTGTACTTGCCTATTTGTGCCTGCAGGATCGAGCTCTAGCTCTTGGACCCGGCTTTTCTAGCCGTTAGTTGTCTAATGGCCTATTTCTCTATCATAGCTGCTTTTAAAGTTATTAATGGAGTTAGCCTCTACAACCTGCTCCTTTAGGTCATTCCATTTACTCACGTCCCTCACGCTAAAGGAAATCTTCCTAATATCTTTATGACACATCTGAGTCTCACACGTCCATCCGTGTCCCCTTGTTCTGTTGATATTCATTGTAAACATTTCCTCTGTTTCCACCTTGTCAATCCCTCTAAGTAGCCTTCTTTATACGTCTGTATCATGTCCCCCGTGTCCCTTTCCTCCTTTCTAACGTCGTCAGGTTTAGTTCCTTCAGTCTTCATACCTCATCCCTCGCAGCTCTGGGACGAGTTTCGTTGCAAACTTCTCCACCTTTTCGAGATTCCCTGTGTGTTTTTAAGATGGGGGCTCCAAGAATGTGCGGCATACTTTAAGACTGGCCTCGCATAGGCAGTATACAGTGATCTAAAAGCCTCCTTATTCAAGTTTCTGAAGGATGTTCTGACCTTTGCCAGAGTAGAGTATGCGGCTGACGTTATTCTATTTATATGAGACTCTGGAGTTAGGTTTGGTGTTATGTCTCAGGTATTTTTCTCTAGACGTTATAGGGAGATAGTTTCCCTTCATCGTTAATTGCCTTATCAGTCTCCTGGCTCCTGTCCCCATTTCCATCACCTTGCACTTGTTAGTGTTAAACTCTAGCAGCCATTTCTTGGACCATCTCTGCAACCTGCTCAAGTCATCCTGGAGAATCTTACAATCCTCATCTGTCTCAACCCTCCTCATTAGTTTTACACCATCTGCATACATCGACATACAAGACTCAACTCCTGCAGTCAACTCGTGTACATAAATGAGAAATAGTATGTGACCCAGGAGTGATCCTTGAGGCACCCCGCTTGTTACTCTACGCCAGTTCCACTCCTCGCCCTTCACTGCCACTCTCTGACACCTGTCTGTCAGGTATTCCTTACCCATGCTAGTGCGTTTCCGTCTACTCCCGCCTGCCTCTCAAGTTCGTATAGTAGCCTTCTGGGTGGTACTGTATCAAAGGCTTTTTTGGCAGTCCAGAAATATGCAATCTGTCCAGCCTTCTCTGTCTTGCCTTATTTTAGTTACCTTAAAAACTCCTGGAGGTTCGTCAGGTATGATTTCCGTGTACCCGCGTGTCCGTGTACCCGCGTGTCTGTGTACCCGCGTGTCTGTGTACCCGCGTGTCTGTGTACCCGCGTGTCTGTGTACCCGCGTGTCCGTGTACCCGCGTGTCTGTGTACCCGCGTGTCTGTGTACCCGCGTGTCCGTGTACCCGCGTGTCTGTGTACCCGCGTGTCCGTGTACCCGCGTGTCTGTGTACCCGCGTGTCTGTGTACCCGCGTGTCCGTGTACCCGCGTGTCTGTGTACCCGCGTGTCTGTGTACCCGCGTGTCCGTGTACCCGCGTGTCTGTGTACCCGCGTGTCCGTGTACCCGCGTGTCCGTGTACCCGCGTGTCCGTGTACCCGCGTGTCCGTGTACCCGCGTGTCCGTGTACCCGCGTGTCCGTGTACCCGCGTGTCCGTGTACCCGCGTGTCCGTGTACCCGCGTGTCCGTGTACCCGCGTGTCCGTGTACCCGCGTGACCGCATGTAATTAGGAATTACAGTAAATAATAATTTAAAATTCCCTTTATTCCCACACTAAAGGTGTCGATTTGCTGGTCGCGAAAAGCTGCATTTGGTGCGCGAAGTTTGTCATTTTGGCGGTGTTCGCGTTGCTTTATAGCCCCATCCCCCCCCCCCCCCCCCCGCTATCTTGCCCTGTAATTGCCGTGGGCGCCAGACCTGTTCACTTGTTTTGGTGAGCTTGTTTTTGTTGATTTGCTGCCTGTTTGTGCTGGTGAGGTTGTTCTTGTTTTTTGTGTGTGTGCTTGTTTGTTTCCCTTCTCTTGCTTGTGTTTGTTGTTGTTGTTGTTGTTTACTGCGTCTCACCATTACCACCATCATAATTTTTTGTCACTGCTATCGTCACTTTCATTGTCATAATCACAATCGTTCTCATTACCCATCATCAGTTAGCATCACTGTCGTTATCGTCGTCACCATAATAATATCAGCGTAATTGTCATTGTCACCGTCATTATCATCATTCTCATTGTCACCATTAACAAGCGAGTACAGTAAAAGTTTTGATATATGAGTGTCAATAATAACTTCATTTATGCACAAAAATGATGAATTAATTGCTTGGCATAGTTGCATACCAGGCATACCAACCCCAGCAATGTGGGCAGCGTCGCTCGTCTACTGCCACTGGTGATTGACAGTTGAGAGGCGGGACCAAAGAGCTGAAGCTTAAGCCCCGCAAGCACAACTAGGTGAGTACCCGTCTTGACGGACGGACGTCTCAAGCCCGACTCGCGTTTTCCTTCAAGAAGTCTACTAAGAAAATACAGCAAGAAGGAAAGCACATGTGTTTGTTCCTCGGTGTGTACTCACCTAATTGTGCTTGCGGGGGTTGAGCTCTGGCTCTTTGGTCCCGCCTCTCAACCGTCAGTCAACAGGTGTACAGGTTCCTGAGCCTATTGGGCTCTATCATATCTACACTTGAAACTGTGTATGGAGTCAGCCTCCACCACATCACTTCCTAATGCATTCCATTTCTCAACCACTCTGACACTAAAAAAGTTCTTTCTAATATCTCTGTGGCTCATTTGGGCACTCAGTTTCCACCTGTGTCCCCTAGTGCGTGTGCCCCTTGTGTTAAATAGCCTGTCTTTATCCACCCTATCAATTCCCTTGAGAATCTTGAATGTGGTGATCATGTCCCCACTAACTCTTCTGTCTTCCAGCGAAGTGAGGTTTAATTCCCGTAGTCTCTCCTCGTAGCTCATACCTCTCAGCTTGGGTACTAGTCTGGTGGCAAACCTTTGAACCTTTTCCAGTTAAGTTGTATGCTTGACTATATATGTACTCCATGCTTGGGCTGCATACTCCAGGATTGGCCTGACATATGTGGAATACAAAGTTCTCAATGATTCCATACACAAGTTTCTGAATGCCGTTCTTATGTTGGCCAGCCTGGCATATGCCGCTGATGTTATCCTCTTGATATGTGCTGCAGGAGACAGGTCTGGCGTGATGTCAACCCCGAAGTCTTTTTCTCTTTCTGACTCCTGAAGAATTTCATCTCCCAGATGATACCTTGTATCTGGCCTCCTGCTCCCTACACCTATCTTCATTACATTTACTTAGGTTAAACATTAACAACCAATTGTTCGACCATTCCTTCAGCTTGTCTAGGTCTTCTTGAAGCCTCAAACAGTCCTCCTGTCTTAATCCTTCTCATAATTTTGGCGTCGTCAGCAAACATTGAGAGAAATGAATCTATACCCTCCGGGAGATCATTTACATATATCAGAAACAAGATAAGACCGAGTACAGAGCCCTGTGGGACTCCACTGGTGACTTCACGACAATCGGAGGTCTCACCCCTCACCGTAACTCTCTGCTTCCTATTGCTTAGGTACTCCCTTATCCACTGGAGCACCTTACCAGCTACACCTGCCTGTCTCTCCAGCTTATGTACCTGCCTCTTATGCGGTACTGTGTCAAAGGCTTTCCAACAATCCAAGAAAATGCAGTCCGCCCAGCATTCTCTTTCTTGCTTAATCTTTGTCACCTGATCGTAGAATTCTATTAAGCCAGTCAAGCAAGGTTTACCCTCCCTGAACCCATGTTGACGATTTGTCACGAAGTCCCTTCTCTCCAGATGTGTTACTAGATTTTTTTCTCACAATCTTCTCCATCACCTTGCATGGTATACAAGTCAAGGACACTGTCCTGTAGTTCAGTGCCTCTTGCCTGTCGCCCTTTTTGTATATTGGGACCACATTCGCCGTCTTCCATATTTCTGGTAGGTCTCCTGTCTCCAATGACCTACTTTACACTATGGAGAGTGGAAAGCAAAGTGCCTCTGCACACTCTTTCAGTTCCCATGGCGAGATACCGTCTGGACCAACAGCCTTTCTAACATCCAGATCCAGCAGGTGTCTCTTGACCTCCTCTCTCGTAATTTCGAACCCTTCCAAGGCCGCCTGGTTTACTTCCCTTTCTCCTAGCACAGTGACCTCACTTTGTTCTATTGTGAAAACCTGGAACCTCTTGTTGAGTTCTTCACACACCTTTCTGTCATTTTCTGTATATCTGTCCTCGCCTGTTCTAAGTTTCATTACCTGTTCTTTCACTGTTGTTTTCCTCCTGATGTGACTGTGTAATAGATTTGGTTCGGTCTTGGCTTTATTTGCTATATCATTTTCATCATTTTTCTCTGCTTCTCTTCTCACCCTGACGTACTCATTCCTGGTTCTCTGGTATCTCTCTCTGCTTTCTGGTGTTCTGTTATTCCGGAAGTTCCTCCACGCCCTTTTGTTCAGTTTCTTCGCTTCCATACATGCCCTATTATACCATGGATTCTTCTGTTGCTTCTCGGATTTTTCCCTTTGGGCCGGGATGAACCTGTTTACTGCCTCCTGACACTTTTGGGTGACATATTCCATCATATCTTATACAGACTTAGCTCTGAGGTCTGTGTCCCAAGATATTTCCCTTGGGAAACTTCTCATCTCCTCATAGTTCCCCTTTCGGTATGCCAGCCTTTTGTTTCCTAGTTCTTTTTTGGGGGAGATAATTCCTAGCTCTACCAGGTACTCAAAGTTCAATACACTGTGGTCACTCATTCCCAAGGGTGCTTCCATCTTAATGAAAACACCTTTAATGTATGTGTGTGTGTCTGTGTCTGTACTTACCTAGTTGTACTCACCTAGTTGTGTTTGCGGGGGTTGAGCTCTGGCTCTTTGGTCCCGCCTCTCAACCGTCAATCAACAATTTTACAGATTCCTGAGCCTATTGGGCTCTATCATATCTACACTTGAAACTGTGTATGGAGTCAGCCTCCACCACATCACTTTCTAATGCATTCCATTTGTCAACCACTCTGACACTAAACAATTTCGTTCTAATATCTCTGTTGCTCATTTGGGCACTCAGTTTCCATCTGTGTCCCCTTGTGCGTGTGCCCCTTGTGTTAAATAGCCTGTCTTTATCTACCCTATCAAGTCCCTTCAGAATCTTGAATGTGGTGATCATGTCCCCCCTAACTCTTCTGTCTTCAAGCGAAGTGAGGTTTAATTCCCGTAGTCTCTCCTCGTAGCTCATACCTCTCAGCTCGGGTACTAGTCTGGTGGCAAACCTTTGAACCTTTTCCAGTTTAGTCTTATCCTTGACTAGATATGGACTCCATGCTGGGGCTGCATACTCCAGGATTGGCCTGACATATGTGGTATACAAAGTTCTGAATGATTCTTTACACAAGTTTCTGAATGCCGTTCGTATGTTGGCCAGCCTGGCATATGCCGCTGATGTTATCCTCTTGATATGGGCTGCAAGAGACAGGTCTGGCGTGATATCAACCCCGAAGTCTTTTTCTTTCTCTGACTCCTGAAGAATTTCCTCTCCCAGATGATACCTAGTATCTGGCCTCCTGCTCCCTACACCTATCTTCATTACATTACATTTGGTTGGGTTAAACTCTAACAACCATTTGTTCGACCATTCCTTCAGCTTGTCTAGGTCTTCTTGAAGCCTCAAACAGTCCTCTTCTGTTTTAATCCTTCTAATAATTTTAGCATCGTCCGCAAACATTGAGAGAAATGAATCGATACCCTCCGAGAGATCATTTACATATATCAGAAACAAGATAGGACCGAGTACAGAGCCCTATGGGACTCCACTGGTGACTTCACGCCAATCGGAGGTCTCACACCTCACCGTAACTCTCTGCTTCCTATTGCTTAGGTACTCCAGTCGATAAGACTGGAGCACCTTACCAGCTACGCCTGCCTGTCTCTCCAGCTTATGTACCAGCCTCTTATGCGGTACTGTGTCAAAGGCTTTCCGACAATCCAAGAAAATGCAGTCCGCCCAGCCCTCTCTTTCTTGCTTAATCTTTGTCACCTGATCGTAGAATTCTATCAAGCCTGTAAGGCAAGATTTACCCTCCCTGAACCCATGTTGGCGATTTGTCACGAAGTCCCTTCTCTCCAGATGTGTTACCAGGTTTTTTCTCACGATCTTCTCCATCACCTTGCATGGTATACAAGTCAAGGACACTGGCCTGTAGTTCAGTGCCTCTTGCCTGTCGCCCTTTTTGTATATTGGGACCACATTCGCCGTCTTCCATATTTCTGGTAGGTCTCCCGTCTCCAGTGACTTACTATACACTATGGAGAGTGGCAAGCAAAGTGCCTCTGCACACTCTTTCAGTATCCATGGTGAGATCCCGTCTGGACCAACAGCCTTTCTAACATCCAGATCCAGCAGGTGTCTCTTGACCTCCTCTCTAGTAATTTCGAATTCTTCCAAGGCCGCCTGGTTTACCTCCGTGTGTGTGTGTGTGTGTGTGTGTGTGTGTGTGTGTGTGTGTGTGACGCTGCTGCTGGAATAGGCGTGGAAGAGGGAATTATCATAGGAAAGCGCCAAGTCACTATGACTATATAGCACTTGGATTGGGTCAGGATAAGGATTTGGGATGGGACCGGGGGAAGGAATGGTGCCCAACCACTTGGACGGTCGGGGATTGAACGCCGACCTGCATGAAGCGAAACAGTCACTCTACCGTCCAGCCCAAGTGGTTGGGCGGCAGTCTGTGAGGGTTTTCATTGTGTGAACCTTTCCTTAGGCCATGTTCTTTAAAACTGCAGCTGTACCCTTAAGACACATTTATAAATTTTAAATTAATGTATTAATAGTTAATATTGGGTTTGCTCTCGTATATTAATTAATATTATTATATAAATGTTTTAGGTATAAGTTAGACTTAGGTTAGGTGTTTAGAGTTCTGTTGGCGATTGTTTGGATTTGAAGTCTGTGGGTGAAGAATTTATAGAGTTGTTATTTGAAAAGAGGCCAGGAGCCGGTCGGTTGAGCGGACAGCACGCTGGACTTGTGATCCTGTGGTCCCGGGTTCGATCCCGGGCGCCGGCGAGAAACAATGGGCAGAGTTTCTTTCACCCTATGCCCCTGTTACCTAGCAGTAAAATAGGTACCTGGGACTTAGACAGCTGTCACGGGCTGCTTCCTAGGGGTGGAGGCCTGGTCGAGGACTGGACCGCGAGGACACTAAAGCCCCGAAATCATCTCAAGATAACCATCAGCGAAAGTGTTCGGGAATGGTTCGAACGTCTTCAGTTGTGTATACCAGGCCGTCCTTATCAACGCAGTCTAAATGCTGTTTAATTCAACCAACCCTTGTTTATGAGTGAAAAATGGTTTATACATATGTAAACCGTTTTTCATTCATTAACACGGGGTATGGTGGCTGGAGTAACAAGCATTTGGACTCTGTTGATGGAGCCCGTCCTCCAAACAAAGACCCGAAAATGATTCCATACACCCGCCAAACCTCTACCTTTCCACTTGGGCTGGACGGTAGAGCAACGGTCTTGCTTCATGCTGGTCGGAGTTCAGTCCCCGCCCGTCCGAGTGGTTGGGCACCATTCCTTCCCCCCCGTCCCATCCCAAATTCTTATCCTGACCCCCTTTCCAGTGCTATATAGTCGTAATGGCTTGGCGCTTTCTCGATTAGTTATCTACCTTACTCGCCAAACCCCCTGTTTATGAATGAAAAACGGTTTACACACGACTCAACTGTTGACTTTCGGACACTTCCGGAACAAGTGCTTCACTGACGACTGGTGTTCGAACCACAACGCTGTAAATGCTTCACCCACGTACTACAAATACAAATAATCGCCAACAGAACCTAACCACCTAACCTAACCTATGCCTATATATGCACAAGCTGCTAATATTTTATAATATTAATTTATAGTTGAGAAAATTCCTGTTTTGAATGAACAGCATGTTAAAAGTTATGAATGGGTCTGTGGGGTCGACCGCTGGGTGTAATGGACTTGGGTCGAGGACGGGTTGGTTGATGAGGACAGGCTGCATTTTTCTTTCAAAAAGCCGCTAAACTGTGTGGGGTTCGAGCTTCGTATAAAGTTCTGTGTCTTTATGACCGTGTCCATGACATCATTTTTATGCTTTACTGCGTAACTTTTCTCTTTGAATAATACAGTGGAAAGTGCGAAATTAATGGTTTGCGTTCACAGCTGGTAGTTTTCCATTTAATAATGGCCACACCAGGTTTTCTACCCATTATTTACGGTACTCTGTCTGTAGACAGACGGCTTTAGCCCAGTCTACGCCTAACTTGTCCAGCACTTCTACCAAACTCGCAAAGACATCAACGCCTGCTTTTGTTTCTCCTATTGATATCACTTCCATCTTGATATCTTGAGGTTATCTTGAAATGATTTCGGGGCTTAGCGTCCCCGCGGCCCGGTCCTCGACCAGGCCTCCTTTTTGTTACACATCCCCAGGAAGCAGCCCGTAGCAGCTGTCTAACTCCCAGGTACCTATTTACTGCTCATCTGTTACCAGCTTGCTTTCAACAATATCACTTATAAACGTTGCACGATTTGTCATACCAGTTACTTTTGTAATTTCATGACTGTCGGTAGAAAATTCAGTAGAGGACTATCTTTCAGTTAACTTAAAGTTAAAGTTGAGTTATTATTCTTTATAATTCAGTGATCAATGATTCAACGATAATTCAGTTATATAATTCAATGATATAATTCAATGTGGGCTTTGTTAGACAATTGCTACGGGCTGCTTCCTGGGGGGGTGTAACAAAAAGCAGGCCTGGTCGAGGACCGGGCCGCGGGGACGCTAAGCCCCGAAATCATCTCAGGATAATCTCAAGATAACATGCATTTTTGTTTATAAAGTTCCCTACCTACAAAGGCTCTTAAGACACAGCTATATCATGGGCAGTCATGTATCTAGAGTTATCTGACGATGAAAACTTGTATTTGCTGACTGTTGCTTTTCCCAAGACTGTTCCAACTTGTTAACTGTATCGTCAGGTGTATAGCCACTTGTATATTGGCTGTGAGCTTTGTTAGCTTCATAGTATCTCTAAAAGATGTTTTCTTTGGCAAGTCATCTTTTTTGTTTATGCAAACCAAAGGACTTGGGTTTCGACTTATTTCAGGAAGAAGCTACAGGCTTTTCCACTTCTGTTCAGCCAGACTTAATTTTTCTTAATTGCACGTTTCTATGTTAACATGATTATTGATTTAACCAAAATAGCAGTGAACACTGGTCCTGATGCCTAAAACACTCCACCTCCCTCGAACAGCTACAGGTAACAGTGTAGAATTTTCACAGTCCAAGCAAAGTCCAATAATATTCACAGTCCAAGCAAAAGCTGACCTCAGTACAGAGTTGTTACGCCTAATACAAATGTTTATTCAGGTAAAGTACATACATACAAGGTGAGATACAAAACATTGATGTATTTATAGATAGAGCTAATACACACAATGCCTAAAGCCACTATTACGCAAAGCGTTTCGGGCAGTTGATAACGTTGATAATCTCCGTTGATAACTCGTCCAGTGGTGTAGTTAGAACCATAAATAGGTGAGAGCATCAGGGCTGACGTGCACACGCTACGGGACCTGCAAGCACAGCACTTCCCTTTGATTGGGCATAAGAAGCAAAAGGCAGAATAATTTCTCAATGCGTATGCAATACTCTTAAGTCAGGTTGGTGAAGGTGGGGTTAGAAGCAGCAGGTGGGTCTGTGGGCCGCGTTCAGACGTGCACATGTGGGCCGCGTTTAGACGTGCACATGTGGGCCGCGTTTAGACGTGCACATGTGGGCCGCGTTTAGACGTTCACATGTGGGCCGCGTTTAGACGTTCACATGTGGGCCGCGTTTAGACGTGCACATGTGGGCCGCGTTTAGACGTTCACATGTGGGCCGCGTTTAGACGTGCACATGTGGGCCGCGTTTAGACGTGCACATGTGGGCCGCGTTTAGACGTGCACATGTGGGCCGCGTATTTGATCCCCCTTTTTTAAAGTCAAACTTCTTGACATGTCTCCACGTGCCTATTCATACCCTTTCTCCAATGTTTTCCAAATTGAAGCACAAAAGACACATTTTTGCGCGTCTGAGGTATTTCAAATTTTGTTAAAAAACTGAAGTTCTGGAAAGATTACGCGGCGCCAAATATATATAACGGTCAATATTCAAATATAATATTCAAATATAAATAACGGACCTTAACGGTAAAATAACGGCCACGTGCTTTTGCGGAATGGAACACCCTTGTTCCTCTCGCTATAGCTTATCGGCAGTTGTCGGGGCGATATACACTAAAAAATGACTTAAATTGCATTTCCAGCGTCTTCAGTTACATGAGCGTATATACATGCAAACACAAGAATACGTACATCATACACAAATGGACTTGTATACACATGTCCGCTTTCCAAAAACATAATTAACTGGTGTATATATATAGGTATACATAGAGAAATTCAACTCAAAGTGAAAGAGAGAGAGAGAGAGAGAGAGAAATAATGATTAAGAGATGAAGAACGGAAGAATAGCTTGCTAAACAGGTTTCAGACTATTTTCACGATAAGTAAATTTGCCTTGTTAAATCTCGGGTCTTCTTCCTCAGTTTTACCAAACTTCGAAAATATAAATGGAATTAGAGGGAATTAATGGCTTTTTCACAAATGTGATGCTTTCAAATTTCCAAGTCTTTGCGAAAATTATCTGCAGTGTTGTGTAATGAATGGTTGGTCGTCAGACACTTGCGAATTTCTGGAAATGTTTCAGACGTGCGAAGAACGCTGGTTTCTGCGAGCTCGAGAGATTTATAGGATAATTTTCTGGTTATTTATCCTATGTCAGAAATACCAGAGAAAGTATTTTCCACATAAACATCTGCGAGCCACATTTGCCTGCGGGGGTCGTAGCTGATTGGTTGATGGGTCCCGATGGCTCCTCCCTCTCGTATATGACAGGGATGTTGATTGGCTGAGATTTAAAATGTGTAGCGTAGATCAGGAGCACCACGATGTAACAGGGATGTTGAAAGGCTTGGAATATTTACTGACAATTGTGAATGGTTGTAATTTCTGTTGTTATAACTCTGGTCTCTCTACCCGGGTTGTTGTAAATAAGCTGCCGGCTAACCATCTTGACAGGCAATGTCAAGGATTCCTCTGATACACTCTGATTTAAGAATGAGTTAAATTTAGTACGGCGCGCGTCTGAGGGGACCTGGAACGGTGGTTCCATTCCACGTTGTGATTCCAAAAATTTTTCTCGTAAATCTCTCTCCTGCCGCGGGAGTCGAACCCAGGAACTTTCGGCTGGGGATCGACTGCGCTGTCTTCGAGTTATGATTCCATTCCCCTGTAATGCGAAACTTGTAATAACAAGTACAACCCGAATTTACTAACACCCGTGTCCACTTAGATGACCTTGTTGTTTGGCTTTGTTGTGGGTTGTTAAGGTCTACCAACCTCTGGAGGGTTGTTAAGGTCTACCAACCTCTGGAGGGTTGTTAAGGTCTACCAACCTCTGGAGGGTTGTTAAGGTCTAACCAACCTCTGGAGGGTTGTTAAGGTCTACCAACCTCTGGAGGGTTGTTAAGGTCTACCAACCTCTGGAGGGTTAAGGTCTACCAACCTCTGGAGGGTTGTTAAGGTCTAACCAACCTCTGGAGGGTTGTTAAGGTCTAACCAGCCTCTGGAGGGTTGTTAGGGTCTAACCAGCCTCTGGAGGGTTGTTAAGGTCTACCAACCTCTGGAGGGTTGTTAAGGTCTACCAACCTCTGGAGGGTTGTTAAGGTCTACCAACCTCTGGAGGGTTGTTAAGGTCTACCAACCTCTGGAGGTTTGTTAAGGTCTACCAACCTCTGGAGGGTTGTTAAGTCTACCAACCTCTGGAGGGTTGTTAAGTCCCGTACCAACCTCTGGAGGGTTGTTAAGGTCTACCAACCTCTGGAGGGTTAAGGTCTACCAACCTCTGGAGGGTTGTTAAGGTCTAACCAACCTCTGGAGGGTTGTTAAGGTCTACCAACCTCTGGAGGGTTGTTAGGGTCTAACAAACCTCTGGAGGGTTGTTAAGGTCTACCAACCTCTGGAGGGTTGTTAAGGTCTACCAACCTCTGGAGGGTTAAGGTCTACCAACCTCTGGAGGGTTGTTAAGGTCTACCAACCTCTGGAGGGTTAAGGTCTACCAACCTCTGGAGGTTTGTTAAGGTCTACCAACCTCTGGAGGTTTGTTAAGGTCTACCAACCTCTGGAGGTTTGTTAAGGTCTACCAACCTCTGGAGGGTTGTTAAGGTCTACCAACCTCTGGAGGGTTAAGGTATAACCAACCTCTGGAGGGTTAAGGTCTAACCAGCCTCTGGAGTGTTGTTAAGGTCTAACCAGCCTCTGGAGGGTTGTTAGGGTCTAAC
Source organism: Procambarus clarkii (assembly GCF_040958095.1). Taxonomy (NCBI): domain Eukaryota; kingdom Metazoa; phylum Arthropoda; class Malacostraca; order Decapoda; family Cambaridae; genus Procambarus; species Procambarus clarkii. Next base: position 24,631,692 of record NC_091225.1, read on the forward strand.
CAGCCTCTGGAGGGTTGTTAAGGTCTAACCAGCCTCTGGAGGGTTGTTAAGGTCTAACCAGCCTCTGGAGGGTTGTTAAGGTCTAACCAGCTTCTGGAGTGTTGTTAAGGTCTAACCAGCCTCTGGAGGGTTGTTAAGGTCTACCAACCTCTGGAGGGATGTTAAGGTCTACCAACCTCTGGAGGGTTGTTAAGGTCTACCAACCTCTGGAGGGTTGTTAAGGTCTAACCAACCTCTGGAGGGTTGTTAGGGTCTAACCAGCCTCTGGAGTGTTGTTAAGGTCTAACCAGCCTCTGGAGGGTTGTTAGGGTCTAACCAGCTTCTGGAGTGTTGTTAAGGTCTAACCAACCTCTGGAGGGTTGTTAAGGTCTAACCAACCTCTGGAGTGTTGTTAAGGTCTAACCAGCCTCTGGAGTGTTGTTAAGGTCTAACCAACCTCTGGAGGGTTGTTAAGGTCTACCAACCTCTGGAGGGATGTTAAGGTCTACCAACCTCTGGAGGGTTGTTAAGGTCTACCAACCTCTGGAGGGTTGTTAAGGTCTAACCAACCTCTGGAGGGTTGTTAAGGTCTAACCAACCTCTGGAGGGTTGTTAAGGTCTAACCAACCTCTGGAGGGTTGTTAAGGTCTACCAACCTCTGGAGGTTTGTTAAGGTCTACCAACCTCTGGAGGGTTGTTAAGGTCTAACCAACCTCTGGAGGGTTGTTAAGGTCTAACCAACCTCTGGAGGGTTGTTAAGGTCTAACCAACCTCTGGAGGGTTGTTAAGGTCTACCAACCTCTGGAGGGTTGTTAAGGTCTACCAACCTCTGGAGGGTTGTTAAGGTCTACCAACCTCTGGAGGGTTGTTAAGGTCTATAACCAACCTCTGGAGGGTTGTTAAGGTCTACCAACCTCTGGAGGGTTGTTAAGGTCTACCAACCTCTGGAGGGTTGTTAAGGTCTATAACCAACCTCTGGAGGGTTGTTAAGGTCTAACCAACCTCTGGAGGGTTGTTAAGGTCTACCAACCTCTGGAGGTTTGTTAAGGTCTAACCAACCTCTGGAGGGTTGTTAAGGTCTACCAACCTCTGGAGGGTTGTTAAGGTCTAACCAACCTCTGGAGGGTTGTTAAGGTCTAACCAACCTCTGGAGGGTTGTTAAGGTCTACCAACCTCTGGAGGTTTGTTAAGGTCTAACCAACCTCCGGAGGGTTGTTAAGGTCTACCAACCTCTGGAGGGTTGTTAAGGTCTATAACTAACCTCTGGAGGGTTGTTAAGGTCTACCAACCTCTGGAGGGTTGTTAAGGTCTACCAACCTCTGGAGGGTTGTTAAGGTCTATAACCAACCTCTGGAGGGTTGTTAAGGTCTACCAACCTCTGGAGGGTTGTTAAGGTCTACCAACCTCTGGAGGGTTGTTAAGATCTATAACCAACCTCTGGAGGGTTGTTAAGGTCTAACCAACCTCTGGAGGGTTGTTAAGGTCTATAACCAACCTCTGGAGGGTTGTTAAGGTCTACCAACCTCTGGAGGGTTGTTAAGGTCTACCAACCTCTGGAGGGTTGTTAAGGTCTACCAACCTCTGGACGGTTGTTAAGGTCTAACCAACCTCTGGAGGGTTGTTAAGGTCTACCAACCTCTGGACGGTTGTTAAGGTCTACCAACCTCTGGAGGGTTGTTAAGGTCTACCAACCTCTGGAGGGTTGTTAAGGTCTAACCAACCTCTGGAGGGTTGTTAAGGTCTAACCAACCTCTGGAGGGTTGTTAAGGTCTAACCAACCTCTGGAGGGTTGTTAAGGTCTAACCAACCTCTGGAGGGTTGTTAAGGTCTATAACCAACCTCTGGAGGGTTGTTAAGGTCTATAACCAACCTCTGGAGGGTTGTTAAGGTCTAACCAACCTCTGGAGGGTTGTTAAGGTCTAACCAACCTCTGGAGGGTTGTTAAGGTCTAACCAACCTCTGGAGGGTTGTTAAGGTCTAACCAACCTCTGGAGGGTTGTTAAGGTCTAACCAACCTCTGGAGGGTTGTTAAGGTCTACCAACCACTAGAGGGTTAAGGCCACCATGATAGCTTACTGACCAACCAGTAATTATTTTCTTCTTGAGGTCATCTTGAGATGATTTCGGGTCTTAGCGTCCCCGCGGCCCGGTCCTCGACCAGGCCTCCTTTTTCTTACACATCCTCAGGGAGCAGCCCGCAGCAGCTATCTAGTTCCCAGGTAGCTATTTACTGCTAGGTGAACAGGTGCATCAGGGTGAAAGAAACTCTGCCCTCTTGTTTACGCCGGGGATCGAACCCGGAACCCTAGGACTATGAATCCCGATCGCTGTCCACTCAGCCGTCAGGTGTCTAAAGTATCCTTTAGTCTTAGACTTTATGTTTATATGCACTGATAATAGGGTGTACACCTTTCAGTGTGTGTAACGCTGTAATTTTAGCATTACAGGAATTATTTGTGACCCAAGAAATATGTTGTGCAGTATATTGACACAATTATATGTAAAGAAACGACAATCATATACCTCACATGTCTATGTAAACATCCAGACTTGTCGTATTTTTTTTCACATTTAATAACATATTATTTGCTATTGGTCGTGCATAGTCTGGACGAACTTCTCCGAAACCGAATCAAAGGCTTCAAGGCTGGTCACACGCTCTGACCACAAATAGCCTTCGCAGCCTTCTATTTAGAGCGAAGTAGAGCTCCACCGACAAGCTCCACCAACACACCATCTCGTGATTACAGCGTCGCACATCAAAGGCGTGGGAGTGGCAGCACGATAACTGACGGTGGGAATTTGGTAGGGGGGTAAACTCCCCCTCCCTGAGTATTTTACTAGCGTCGTCCCCCCTCCACCCTTGGCGTGCGTGTGCGCCCGTTTTCTGTGATGGTTCCCCGCGTGTGCCAGCTATAAGCGGCTGGGCAGAAGAGGAAAAAGTCAATTATTAACTATAAACATGGTGGAGATTGAAGGGCTGAGGAACCTCCTCTGTAACTGCTGGTCCGAGCCGGGCTGTTTATGGTGATGGAAGGTGAAGGTGTAGGTGGCAGTCGATATTTGTGTACTTTTTAGCCATTTATTTTATTTATATGTATATACGAGAAGGTACATTGGGTTTGTGAGAGTACATAGCATTGTGTTTACATTCTTGTAAAGCCACTAGTACGCAAAGCGTTTCGGCCAGTGGTTTTCCATTGGTTTGTGAGTACTCGCGGATTTGTTTGTACGGGGGGGGGGGGTCGAGCTTCAGTGCTTGATCCCCGCCTTATCGGCAAACGGTCGTATAACAGTATAACGCTTAACCTACCTGTTTATTCTACTGAGCTAGTTCATACCATATCGTGCTGGCCTTACACTAATGGCTTATTTTCTCACATATATAAGCTCATTGGTGTGTATCCTCAAGTTGGGTCGTCTCGGTTTTATATTTTAATTCAAAAACTTCAAAATATTAAAATAAATTAAAAAACCTCAACATTTTTAAATCAAGTTAGAAACCTCAAAATGGCTAAGAGACAATTTAAATAAGGGATTCAAAATGGTAAAGATTGATAGATACAGTTTAATGCAAAAAATTAACACTCATGAGTATCTTTTAAAAATAAAAATCGTCTTATCAATTCCCCAAGAGTTTTATGCCTTTGAGAACTCTTTACTCTTGTACTCACGTAATTGTGCTTGCGGGGGTTGAGCTCTGGCTCTTTGCTCATTAGCCTCATTAAAGCCTCATTAACAGTTAGCCTCATTAAAGCCTCATTAACAGCCTCATTAAAGCCTCATTAACAGTTAGTCTCATTAAAGCCTCACTAACAGTTAGCCTCATTAAAACCTCATTAACAGTTAGCCTCATTAAAGCCTCACTAACAGTTAGCCTCATTAAAACCTCATTAACAGTTAGCCTCATTAAAGCCTCACTAACAGTTAGCCTCATTAAAGCCTCATTAACAGTTAGCCTCATTAAAGCCTCATTAACAGTTAGCCTCATTAAAGCCTCATTAACAGTTAGCCTCATTAAAGCCCCACTAACAGTTAGCCTCATTAAAGCCTCATTAACAGTTAGCCTCATTAAAGCCTCACTAACAGTTAGCCTCATTAAAACCTCATTAACAGTTAGCCTCATTAAAGCCTCACTAACAGTTAGCCTCATTAAAACCTCATTAACAGTTAGCCTCATTAAAGCCTCACTAACAGTTAGCCTCATTAAAGCCTCATTAACAGTTAGCCTCATTAAAGCCTCATTAACAGTTAGCCTCATTAAAGCCTCATTAACAGTTAGCCTCATTAAAGCCCCACTAACAGTTAGCCTCATTAAAGCCTCATTAACAGTTAGCCTCATTAAAGCCTCACTAACAGTTAGCCTCATTAAAGCCTCACTAACAGTTAGCCTCATTAAAGCCTCACTAACAGTTAGCCTCATTAAAGCCTCATTAACAGTTAGCCTCATTAAAACCTTATTAACAGTTAGCCTCATTAAAGTGCAGAATCTCTAACTTACATTCATACCTTCCTCATGTCATTCTGGGATAACTGGGGTTTACATGATAACATGACCAGGGTATACTAACATGTGACACGGTTCGGAAAAATGATTGGAATAGGACGGGAAACGAACGAGTGTCATACATACCTCCAGACGCGTGCCTTGCCTCTGGGCCAATGATTTTCACATAGATATATCATGTTATTGTGATATACGCTGGTATATGAAAGGTATAGCTAAGCGATATACACAGGTGGTAAATTCAGTGACATATTGCCTGAAACGTTAAGCGTATTAGTGGCTTTAGGTATTGTATGTACTAGCTCTATCTATAAATCCAACATTGTTTGTATATCAACTATGTATGTACTTTTCCTGAATAAAAATTTATTTATAAAGCAGAACGTGAAACAGATTAATTAAAATTGGTAAAGTGTATATTAAGAAGAGAATGGGTAAATTTTTGCTTTAGAAATAGGATTTGTTGATTTATGGGATAAATTAACAAGTAACTTAATAGATGTGGGATCAGTGGGTTGTTTCAAACGGAGGTTAGGCGTATATATATTTTTTTTTTATTGATATATATGAGTTGTTACATTCTTGTAGAGCCACTAGTACGCGTAGCGTTTCGGGCAGGTCCTTAATCCTATGGTCCCTGGAATACGACCCCCACGAAGAATCGTTTTTACAACCAAGTACCCATTTTATTGTTGAATTAAACAGAGGCTATAGTTAAGGATTTGCGCCCAGTGTATCCTCCCCGGCCAGGATACGAACCCAGGAGAAAGGGCTCGCGGAACGCCAGGCGAGTGTCTTACCACTACGCCATGGAGACCATGGGGATAAGTTTGGGGTGGATGTAAATAGGATCTGCCTCGCTTGGATCAATTTTCCTTCTGCACTTTTCTATGTTATTATATTCTATGGTTTATCTCTGCTTTCTGTTTTGCTCTCATGTTATCTCTTTTGCTCTATCTTGTTCTCTCTGCTCTATTTCTTCATATCTATAGTCATATCTTAAATTCATTCGTTAAGCTTTTTCTTGTTAATTCATAGGCTGTGTAAATGTTTTTAGACTATATGAGGCTTATCATTCAAGGAACAAATCCACAAGGGCCGTGACGAGGATTCGAATCTACGTCTGTGAGCAAGCATCCCAGACGCTGCCTTAATCGACTTGATGCATCACGTTATTGTGATTCCTGTGTCTCTCATCATTCAAATTCTGCTAAGTTGTGCCAATATATATTTGCAACAACGCAAATTGTAAGATATGCCATTCAGTCCGTATGATCGGGACTCGCATAGCGGGGCTGAGTGACCACGTACTGACCTTACCTGGAGAGGGACTCGAGAGTTGTTCTACTCCCCGAGCCCGGCCTGGGGGCCAGGTTCGATTTGGGATAACTTGGTGCAACAGGCTGTTGGTTGGAACACTTTGGCTAACTTCAGACAATTATTTTTTTTTTACTATATTTTCTACTACAGACGCGGCCATTCATTTATACGATGTTAAACAGCATTCATTCATTCTCGTCTGTCCTCCATTGGCAAGGTTAGAGATCTATAAGGATACACATAGTGAGCTGGGCTCTTGAAGACTCTTGTGCAGAGTGATTATATATATATATATATATATATATATATATATATATATATATATATATATATAAGCATTTGGTCACCTAAAAGTTTTTTAATTATTATTATTATTTTTTCTACCACAGACGTGGCCAGACATTTACAATGCTAACCAGCATATATACATTTTCTTCTGTCCTCCATGGACATGGCGAGAAATCTGTTAAACATATAGTTCAGTGATTTATTGAACAATCAACCACAGAAGGTGATTGTCGTGCTTTTAAAATGCTAATCTAATCTGCAGACATAAATACATAGATACACAGAGTTACGTCTGCCCTACATTAAGTTGTCGATGTGTTCTTTACATCGTGTCATTAATGTGCATTTACAAAGATGTAATTCTGATCAGCTTCCACATATATTTTATACACATACATGCATATACATACGCACGTATACACAACCGCAGACAGGGGCGCGCGCGCGCGACTGCAGACGGGCGTACACAAACAGGTGAACGCAATACGCTGCAGCATTAAAGCCTGACCATGAAAACAGGAAGATCAACACACGAAGAGTTAAAAGAAAAGTACCAAAGCTTTACACAACTCAAGAGCGTCTTTCTCTAAACAAGATCTTAACCCGGCACAAGAATGGGAGGCGGGGAAAAGGCACAGGCTGAAAGAACTGAAAAAACTGAAGCTCATTTTGGCTGAATGTGGAGGTGAAGTGGGTGAAGAAGAGGTCAAGTATCAGGTAATGCGTGTGGAGACCAGGGCCCAGATTCACGAAGCAGTTACGCAAGCACTTACGAACCTGGGGCCAGATTCACGAAGCATTTACGCAAGTACTTACGAACGTGTACATCTTTCCTCAATCTTTGACGGCTTTGGTTACATTATTTAAACAGTTTACAAGCATGAAAACTTGCCAATCATGTTGATATTGTTATAAACAGCCTCCTGGTGCTTCGGAGCTCATTAACTGTTTAATAATTGTAAACAAAGCCGCCAAAGATTGAGAAAAGATGTACAGGTTTGTAAATGCTTGCGTAACTGCTTCGTGAATCTGGTCCCCTGTGATACCAGAGGAAGCTCGATATCATGATGATTGCTGTGTGAGTTTCAGACAAGTCAAGGAACATGATAGGCAGGGAAAGCCTACAAGTGATGAACATGTATTACAGGTATTGTTCCATGATATCGGGAATCCAGATGAATCTTAATGTACTTTTGCCGAACTCAAAGACGCTATCACATATTTGCCGGGTGGAGAGCACTGGGAGGTTTCGGACGATATCCTCAAAACTCGTTTAAAATATTACTTTAAAAGACCGGATAAGCAGACGAGGAGTCACAATAACGTGGCTGAAATATGTTGATCAAACCACGCACTAGAAAGTAAAGGGACGACGACGTTTCGGTCCGTCCTGGACCATTCTCAAGACAGAATAATGTTCACGGAAGCATTTGGAGGTAGACCATTGGTTATATGTTTTCCAGAAACACCCCGTAACGTACTATATAATCAGTGGTATTCAGGAGGAAATAAAGAGGAAAAAAGATGGATAATGAAAGACTTCAAATTATAAGAATGTTTACGTAAATAATAAGGCGGAATATTAGAAGAAAACCACATGATTTGTCAACCTATCCGACTCTCGTCAAAAAATAGGAAATCGAGGATTGAATCTGATACCAGTCATCAAAGGTTTTCATGGAGAGCGTGATTTATGGACGTACTAGGAACGTGTAGGGAACTATCAGGGGGAAAGCGTCAAGCCATCACGACTATATAGCACTGGGAAGGGGTCTGGATCAGTATTTGTGATGAGACGGGGAGGGAAGGAATGGTGCCCAACCACTTGGACGGTCGGGGATTGAACGCCGACCTGCATGAAGCGAGACCGTCGCTCTACTTTCCACCCCCAAGTGGCTGGGCGTACTCGGAAGGGGAATGATATATCCCAGGCAATCTCCACTATAGACTACTCTGTATTATTTATCAGCTAGTCGCTCTAGCTCATTTATATATCGTGTTTTGTTGAAACTTTCACGGCACTTACAGTCTATGGTTCAAGACATGTGACTGATGCACTTTGTTTCATGTGTCTCAGTCCGCTATGTTATGAGAGTGGATTGATCCACTATGTTCCATGTACTCACCTAGTTGTGCTTGCGGGGGTTGAGCTTCGGCTCTTTGGTCCTGCCTCTCAACCGTCAATAAACAGGTGTACAGGTTCCTGAGCCTATTGTGCTCTATCATACCTACACCTGAAACTGTATATGGAGTCTGCCTCCACCACATCACTTCCTAATGCATTCCATTTTTTGACTACTCTGACACTGAAAAAATATCAAATATCTTTATGGCTCATCACACACACAGATCACACTAACGTGATGCATCAAATGAACAAATCCACAAGGGCCGTGACGAAGATTCGAACCTGCGTCCGGGAGCATCCCAGACACTGCCTTAATCGACTGAGCTACGACAGGGTTAAAAGGATTGAAACCGAAGTTCTACTGAACTTACTGGATCCAGTAAGTTCAGTAGAACTTCGGTTTCAACCCTTTTAACCCTGCCGTAGCTCAGTCGATTAAGGCAGTGTCTGGGATGCTCCCGGACGCAGGTTCGAATCCTCGTCACGGCCCTTGTGGATTTGTTCATCTTTATGGTTCATTTGGGCACTCAATGTCCATCTGTGTTCCCTAGTGTGTGTGCCCCTTGTGTTAATTAAACTGTCTTTGTCTTCCCTATCAATTCCTCTGAGAATCTTGTATGTGGTGACCATGTTCCCCCCAAACTCTGTCTTCCAGTGACGTGAGGTTTAATCCTCGTAGTCTCAACCTCATAGTCTCAACCTCATAGTTCATACCCCTCAGTTCGGGCACTAGTCTGGTGGCAAACCTCTGAACCTTCTCCAATTTAGTTTTATGTTTGGCGATGTATGAACTTCATGTCGGTGTTGCATACTCCAAGATTGGTCTGATATACGTGGTATACAAGGTTCTGAATAATTCCTTACACAAGGTTCTAAAGGCCGTTTTAATGTTGGCCAACCTGGCGTATGTCGCTTATGTTTTTCTCTTGATGTGGGCTTCGGTGTACAGGTCTGGCGGGATATCAACCCCCACGTCTTTCTCTCTGATTCTAGAATAATTTCATCTCCCAAATGGTACTTGTATCTACTCCTGCTCCTTACACCTATCTTCATTACGTTACTTTTGCTCGAGTTAAACTCTAACAACCATTTGTTGGACCATTCCTTCAGTTTGTCCAGGTCTTGTTGAAGCCTCGTGTTGTCCTCTTCTGTCTGCACTTTGTTCCATGTGTCTAAGTGCGTCACATTATGAGAGTGGATTGATACACTTTGTCTCAGTGCGTCACGTTATACAAATGAGACACAATGTCTCACTGCGTCACGTTATACAAATGAGACACTGTGTCTCAGTGCGTCACGTTATACAAATGAGACACAGTGTCTCACTGCGTCACGTTATACAAATGAGACACAGTGTCTCACTGCGTCACGTTATACAAATGAGACACAGTGTCTCACTGCGTCACGTTATACAAATGAGACACAGTGTCTCACTGCGTCACGTTATGAGTGTTGCATGCTTAGACGCAGCAGCCGGTCGGCCGAACGGACAGCACGCTGGACACGTGATCCTGTGGTCCCGGGTTCGATCCCGGGCGCCGGAGAGAAACGATGGGCAGAGTTTCTTTCACCCTTTGCCCCTGTTACCTAGCAGTAAATAGGTACCTGGGTGTTAGTCAGCTGTCACGGGCTGCTTCCTGGGGGTGGAGGCCTGGTCGAGGACCGGGCCGCGGGGACACTAAAGCCCCGAAATCAACTCGAGATAACCTCAAGGTAAGATAACATTAATTATCTTCAAATTGTAATCCGATGAACTTTTGTAAATAAATGAATTATAATGCCAGTCCATTATGGACCATTATGGACCATTACATAAATATGGACCATTATGGACCATTACATAAATATGGACCATTATGGACCATTACATAAATATGGACCATTATGGACCATTACATAAATATGGACCATTATGGACCATTACATAAATATGGACCATTATGGACCATTACATAAATACATTACATAAATATGGACCATTACATAAATACATTAAATAAATATGGACCATTACATAAATACATTACATAAATATGGACCATTACATAAATATGGACCATTACATAAATATGGACCATTACATAAATACATTACATGAATATGGACCATTACATAAATACATTACATGAATATGGACCATTACATAAATACATTACATAAATATGGACCATTACATAAATACATTACATAAATATGGACCATTACATAAATACATTACATAAATATGGACCATTACATAAAAACATACTAAAAAATTCTGAACTTTCTGTAATATTTCATTTCTGAAATGTTTGTTTATTTGTTTATTCAGATTTGTTTTAACTTAATTATTTTTTTTTTAACAAAAACTAGTGAAGGTTACTTAAAATTGTATGGTCGTTCATTTTTGTCCTCTTCGTTGTTTTTACTTATAAACTCTCATTCATGACATTCGGACAGGTGAAGATATCAACCTTTATGTTGATATCATGGTGGAAAGATATCAACCTTTATGTTGATATCATGGTGGAAAGATATCAACCTTTATGTTGATATCATGGTGGAAAGATATCAACCTTTATGTTGATATCATGGTGGAAAGATATCAACCTTTATGTTGATATCATGGTGGAAAGATATCAACCTTTATAACAATACCTTCTTATCTTCTTATCTTGAGATGATTTCGGGGCTTTTTAGTGTCCCCGCGGCCCGGTCCTCGACCAGGCCTCCACCCCCCCAGGAAGCACCCGGTGACAGCTGACTAACACCCAGGTACCTATTTTACTGCTAGGTAACAGGGGCATAGGGTGAAAGAAACTTTGCCCATTGTTTCTCGCCGGCGCCAGAGATGGAACCCAGGACCACAGGATCACAAGACCAGCGTGCTGTCCGCTCGGCCGACAGGCTCCCCTTATGCATAATGTTGCCATGTTTGTTCTGGCTTAATGGAAAGTTATACAGAAGTGCTACGAATATAGTATGTAGACAACGTCGAGGCAAGTTGTTATTTTTGTTTTTTATTCAAATGGGAGAAAAAGTGTGAAAAAGAGGTATTCGACCGCTATTTTCCAAGATGGTGGCCGATGCACACCTATATTTCTCTTAGGTTCTTAGTTATCTTGAGGTTATCGTGAGATAATTTCGGGGCTTAGCGTCCCGTGGTTCTCGACTAGGCCTTTTTTTTTTTTTTTTTTTTTTACATATCCCCCAGGAATTTGTAAATGCACATTAATGACACTATGTAAAAGACACATCGAACACTTTATGTACCTTACCTTGAGGTTACCTTGAGGTGCTTCCGGGGCTTAGCGTCCCCGCGGCCCGGTCGTCGACCAGGCCTCCTGGTTGCGCAACTGATCAACAAGGCTATTAGACGCGGCTGCTCGCAGCCTGACGTATGAGTCACAGCCTGGTTGATCAGGTATCCTTTGGAGGTGCTTATCCAGTTCTCTCATGAACACTGTGAGGGGTCGGCCAGTTATGCCCCTTATGTGTAGTGGAAGCGTGTTGAACAGTCTCGGGCCTCTGATGTTGATAGAGTTCTCTCTCAGAGTACCTGTTGCACCTCTGCTTTTCAACGGGGGTATTCTGCACATCCTGCCATGTCTTCTGGTCTCATGTGATGTTATTTCTGTGTGCAGGTTTGGGACCAGCCCCTCTACTATTTTCCACGTGTAAATTATTATGTATCTCTCCCGCCTGCGCTCAAGGGAGTACAGATTTAGGCTCTTTAGTCGGTCCCAGTAATTTAGATGTTTTACTGAGTGGATTCTAGCAGTAAAGGATATCTGCACGCTCTCCAGGTCAGCAATTTCTCCAGCTTTGAAAGGGGCTGTCATTGTGCAGCAGTACTCCACTCTAGAGAGCACAAGCGTTTTGAAAAGTATCATCATCGGTATAGCATCTCTAGTGTGAAAAGTTCTTGTTATCCAACCTGTCATTTTTCTTGCAGTTGTGACGGCTACTTTATTGTGTTCTTTAAAGGTAAGGTCTTCCGACATGAGTAAACCCAGATCCTTTACATTGCCTTTTCGTTCATGTAGGGCATACGTAAATCTGTGTATCTATGTATTTACGTATGTAGGTTAGCTTAGCATTTTAAAAGCACCTAATCACCTTCTGTGGTTGATTGTTCAATAAATCCCTGAACTATATGTTTAACACATCTCTCATCCTGTCCATGGAGGATAGAAGAAAATGTATATATGTTGGTTAGCATTGTAAATATGTGGTAGAAAATAATAAAAAATAAATCCCCAGAAGGCAGCCCGTAGCAGCTGTCTAACTCCCAGGTACCTGTTTACTGCTAGGTGAACGGAGTAACAGGGTGAAAAAAACTGCCCATTTATTTCCGCCTCCAGCGGGGATCAAACCCGAAACCTCAGGACTACGAATCCCGAGCGCTGTCCACTCAGCTGTCAGTATGTTAGTCGGATGACCAATGTCGGAAAATCCGACACCATTTAATATTACGTACAGGCAGATAATATTGCTGCTGTATTGTATACACAAGTTACCCATAGAAAATGTAACTTGTAGTGGAATTTTCCGTCTATAGAAAATGGGATATCATTGCCACATACTATTATAAATTCACCAGCTATTCTGCTGGGAATTATTCTTAAATACATTAGTCTCTGGACTTTACCATCATAAAAACATCTCATATAAATTAACTTAATTATCAGAATTAAAATAAAGTAAATGTGGCCCTTCTATCACTTTCTGATATCTGGACAATGTAGGCCAGGCGTCAGTAGTGAGGAGGGAGTGGTCAGCCATTATTGTTATTGTTTTAAGACCAGCGAGGCGCACGGGAGCAAATTCAGCTCCTGTTAATTTCTCTTGGACGAAGTGTTATGGAAACCAAAGGTGTACCATCATCAACACGCTGTCAACAAATACAAGCTAAGTGTTCTGCCGAAACCCATTTTTGGCCATTAATGTCAGTAGATAGGGTGACCCAGTTAGAATACGAAATCGCCTCATACTAAAGGTAATTAAGCCTAGGTCTTTATGGCTCAATGTACAGTGTTTTCTCTGATATAGCTGTCATATATTAGGATTCTGGCTTCATAGCTAGCGCCCTTTTGACAGGTCAAGACGAGGAAGCATGCTTTGTGTATCAGTTACCAGGGTGATGGAAGCTACCTTACACGAGGAAAATTTGGTATCTACACCCTAGTTATACCTGGTGGACTAAGGCCTGCTGTACAATAAGATAAGGAACCTCTTCAATGTTTAACAATATATGAAGTTTAATACTGTAGTTTGATTGGCTGCATATATATAAATTCAGTATAAACCCCCCCCCCCTAATGTGTAGTGGATCGATTTGTGAGATTATTGCAGAAATACAGTCCACTTAACATCATGCAAATTGCTATCGAAGTATATAAATTAACGTAAATATAAATTCTATATAAATTCATATAAATTAAATAAATATAAATCTCACAGGTCGGTTCCCACAACCAAATACGCGATAAAGTACCTAAATTATTGGGATCGTCTCAAAGCCCTCCAAATGTACTAACTAGAAAGGAGACGAGAGAGATATCAAATAATATACACCTGGAAAATACTGGAGGGCCAGGTCCCTAATCTACACAGTAAAATAACAACATACTGGAGTGAACGATATGGAAGAAAATGCAGAATAGAACCAGTGAAGAGCAGAGGTGCCATAGGCACAATCAGAGAACACTATAAGCATCAGAGGTCCGTGGTTGTTCAACACCCTCCCAGCGACTATAAGAAATATTGCCGGAACAACCGTGGACATCTTCAAGAGTTAACTAGATTTATTCCTCTAAGGAGTGCCTGACCAACCGGCTGTGGTGGGTATGTGGGCCTGCGGGCCGCTCCAAGCAACAGCCTAGTGGACCAAACTCTCACAAGTCAAGCCTGGCTTCGGGCCGGGCTTGGGGAGTAGAACAACTCCCAGAACCCCATCAACCAGGTATCAACCAGGTAACTATACATATCCCGAGTCTAATGCTTGCAGTAGTTATTTTTTTTGTTTACTTTTCAAAAATGACTGCACAATATCGCTACACCATGGCCGCATAGCCTAATATCAGTCTCACGTAGGTGATATATATTCAACCCATCCTCCAGAATGATAGTACAATCTGTGATTGTGAGGACAGAAGGCCAATCTATGGAGTGTGTCAATAAACAAAAAATCTAAATTTTTATACTATTGGTAGTCTAAGGGGTCTAACCAAATGTATCAACGCAACCTAACCTCTTCTAGGGACTCTATAAGAAATCCTAGGCCTAATACACGCATTCAAAGGTATAATGTAGTACAGTAGGCCTAAAAAAAAGGTCAGGTTAAGGTATTTCCTTCCTTTTTCAGGCCTTTCACGAAAACAGCAGTTTGAAATGTAATATTTTAGACACTGTACAATCCACTTTGTGTACATGTACTACACAGTTGCCACATGTACTATCATGTCTTGAGGTTACATAGTCTAGCTACCTTCTCCAGGCTTGTATGTGTCCGTTGACCAGACCATACACTAGAAAGTCAAGGGACAACGACGTTGTATGTGTCCCATGCGTGCCTGTGTACTCACCTAATTGTGCTTGCGGGGCTGAGCTCTGGCTCTTTGGTCCCGCCTCTCAATTGTCAATCAACTAATGTACAGGTTCCTGAGCCTACTGGGCTCTTATCATATCTACACTTAAAACTGTGTATGGAGTCAGCCTGCTCTACATCACTGCCTAATGCATTCCATTTGTTTACTACTCTGACACTGAAAAAATTCTTTCTAACGTCTCTATGGCTCATTTGGGTACTCAATTTCCACCTGTGTCCCCTAGTGCGTGTGCCCAGTGTGGTAAATAGCCTGTCTTTATATACCCTATCAATTCCTGTGTACTCACCTAGTTGTGCTTGCGGGGGCTGAGCTCTGACTCTTTGGTCCCGCCTCACAACCGTCAATCAACAGGTGTACAGGTTCCTGAGCCTATTGGGCTCTATCATATCTACACTTGAAACTGTGTATGGAGTCATCCTGTGTCTCCATGTATCTGTGTTATAGATTAGATGTCCAAATTATGGGAGTTTCTCTGGGTGGGAAGGGCTTGGACAGCGTCCAGGTCGTCAAGGCCTGCAGGAGTAAAGACCAACAATGCTCTCTGGCTGGATAACATTTTTAGATTAATCTGTGAAGCTTTTATCCACACCATTGAAATTATTATTTACATTTGATTTAATTGGTATTGTTAGTAAATGTAAGTAATTTGGAACTGTTGACTTGTCATTAACAACTCACCTTTTTTTGCGTAAAATCTGTTGAATATTAATTTCTATATTTGAGTATTGACTTGTCTTGGAGTATGTTGTAGATTCAGCTAAACACTGAAAAAGGCTCACTATTATAAGAACATAGGTTGACGGTTGACATGGGACGGTTGAGAGGCGGGACCAAAGAGCCAGAGCTCAACCCCTGTAAGCACAATTGGGTGAGTATAAGAATAACGGCAACTGCCAAAAGCCTATTGGCCCATTCGAGGCAGCTCCTATTCATATCCACCCAATCTCATTTATATATATGGCTAACCTACGCTTGAAACAATTAAGGGATCCTACTTCTACTCGGAACAAAATTTCCCTGTAGCACGGGCTATAGTGAGCCCGTAACGCTTTGAGTAATTGATTGAGAGTTGATGGTAACTAATTATATAATATTCTGAAGCTTATGACAAATCTCTACTTTCGAACTCTACTTCGGAAACTCGGGCGCCTGACAGCTGGGTGGACAGGGCTTCGGACTCGTAGTCCTGAGGCTCTGGGTTCGATCCCCGGTGGAGGCGGAGACAAATGGCCAAAATGTTTCTTTCACCCAGATGCCCCTGTTACCTAGCAGTAAATAGGTACCTGGGAGTTAGACAGCTGCTACGGGCTGATTCCTGGGGGTGGAGGCCTGGTCGAGGACCGGGCCGCGGGGACACTAAGCCCCGAAATCATCTCAAGACAACCTCAAGATAGGATTATGTATTTTAAAGCATTTGAATATTAATGATGAATCCTTCCTTAAATATTATATAGTGTAAATGTTATAGTGCAATAAATGCATATATTTTATAGTGAGATTGAACATATATTTAACGCTTTCCACTATCGTAAACAGTGGAAAGTTTACCACCTATGACTACAAACACACACATGTTTATTATGTATATCATCAAACTCAGTCTTTTTGTTTCAATCTATTGGATAAAGAAATATTTGTATAACCGTAAGTTGTCTTAATGTTTGATCCCCTAGAGACACTCACTCACTCACTCACTCACTCACTCACTCACTCACTCACTCACTCACTCACACACACACACACACACACACACACACACACACACACACACACACACTCACTCACACACTCACTCACTCACTCACTCACTCACTCACTCACACACACACACACACACACAGACACACACACACAGGGGGTGATGTGGTGGAGGCTGACTCCATACACAGTTTCAAGTGTAGATATGACAGAGCCCGATAGGCTCAGGAATCTGTACACCTGTTGATTGACGGTTGAGAGGCGGGACCAAAGAACCAGAGCTCAACCCCCGCAAACACAACTAGGTGAGTACAACTAGGTGAGTACATGAAGAGAGGTAACGAGTGGAGTACCTTAAGAGTCGGTACCAGGGCCCATCCTGTTCCTAATATACGTAGAAGATTTAACAAAGGATGTTAGCTCATTCTTACCCATGTTCACTGACGATGCTAAGTTAATGAGGCGAACCTGTGCTGTTAACAATCTCGTAAACAATTTCCAGAAAAGGTCTTAGAAATGGCTACTGGATTTCAACCGTAAAAATGCAAGGTCATGGGGATAGGAATTGGAGAAAGAAGCCATCAAATACAGTATAAGGTAAAGGGAAGGCAGGTTCCAACTTCTGGAAAAGAGGAAGATTTTGGAACGAGGGCAGCTTACCCTATACTCTTTGTGAGACCTGCTGTGGTCTCTGTGAGACCTGCTGTGGTCTCTGTGAGACCTGCTGTGGGTCTCTGTGAGACCTGCTGTGGTCTCTGTGAGACCTGCTGTGGTCTCTGTGAGACCTGCTGTGGTCTCTGTGAGACCTGCTGTGGTCTCTGTGAGACCTGCTGTGGTCTCTGTGAGACCTGCTGTGGTCTCTGTGAAACCTGCTGTGGGTCTCTGTGAGACCTGCTGTGGGTCTCTGTGAGACCTGCTGTGGGTCTCTGTGAGACCTGCTGTGGGTCTCTGTGAGACCTGCTGTGGGTCTCTGTGAGACCTGCTGTGGGTCTCTGTGAGACCTGCTGTGGTCTCTGTGAGACCTGCTGTGGGTCTCTGTGAGACCTGCTGTGGTCTCTGTGAGACCTGCTGTGGTCTCTGTGAGACCTGCTGTGGTCTCTGTGAGACCTGCTGTGGTCTCTGTGAGACCTGCTGTGGGTCTCTGTGAGACCTGCTGTGGGTCTCTGTGAGACCTGCTGTGGGTCTCTGTGAGACCTGCTGTGGGTCTCTGTGAGACCTGCTATGCTTCCGAGTGCTGTATACATCGTTTGTGAGAGCGGGTAATGAGTATGCTGCCCCGGCATGGAACCCCTGACCTAAAGAACACAAACCAATACCTGTCTAGAAGCGATCCAAAAATGTGCTACAAGGCCTCGATCCTGAGCTAAGGGATTTGAGCAATGAAGAAAGACTAAGGGAACTGGACCTCACTGCTCTGGTGGAAAGAAGGAATATATAGACCAGACATGATAACGACGTACACGATACTAAAGGGGCTTGACAAAGTAGATAGATATAAAAAAAAATATTCCAATTATGGAACAGTAAAATGAAAGGATGGAATTGGGAACTGGAAATATAGATAAGCCACAGAGATGTCAGAAAGAATTTATCAATCTATATAGAGGACGAAGTTGTCGAAGCCAGTTCGATGCCCAAAACCGAGTGAAGTGAGTCACTGTATTGAACATATGAGGGTCAAAATGTGGGGCTTAGGAGCTGATATCTTGACCAGCAAGCTCATATAGATGAGTACAAGTTGGTGAGTACACAGTATTGCCAACCTGTCCTGTCTGGCATACTCCAACTCCCTGCCTCCCTCTCTGCCTCCCCTGAGGCCAGTATTTTGGTTCCAAGTTCATAAATACATTTACCAAGTCATTTGATGGCATCCACTTACCTGGCGATCCAATGACTGTGAAAGCTAGTCCTTGTTTGATGATGATAATTCAGTCGGTAAATGCTGAATTGGTTGTTCGTTTAGACTCGTGTTAGCTTAAGTGCACTTTGGATCTAAAGTGTCGAGGCTGATGATGTTACCTACTGTCTCCTAGCTCTTTCTGTCTACCGCCCTGTCTGTCTCCTAGCTCTTTCTGTCTACCGCCCTGTCTCTCCTAGCACTTTCTGTCTACCGCCCTGTCTGTCTCCTAGCTCTTTCTGTCTACCGCCCTGTCTGTCTCCTAGCTCTTTCTGTCTACCGCCCTGTCTGTCTCCTAGCTCTTTCTGTCTACCGCCCTGTCTGTCTCCTAGCTCTTTCTGTCTACCGCCCTGTCTGTCTCCTAGCTCTTTCTGTCTACCGCCCTGTCTGTCTCCTAGCTCTTTCTGTCTACCGCCCTGTCTGTCTCCTAGCTCTTTCTGTCTACCGCCCTGTCTGTCTCCTAGCTCTTTCTGTCTACCGCCCTGTCTGTCTCCTAGCTCTTTCTGTCTACCGCCCTGTCTGTCTCCTAGCTCTTTCTGTCTACCGCCCTGTCTGTCTCCTAGCTCTTTCTGTCTACCGCCCTGTCTGTCTCCTAGCTCTTTCTGTCTACCGCCCTGTCTGTCTCCTAGCTCTTTCTGTCTACCGCCCTGTCTGTCTCCTAGCTCTTTCTGTCTACCGCCCTGTCTGTCTCCTAGCTCTTTCTGTCTACCGCCCTGTCTGTCTCCTAGCTCTTTCTGTCTACCGCCCTGTCTGTCTCCTAGCTCTTTCTGTCTACCGCCCTGTCTGTCTCCTAGCTCTTTCTGTCTACCGCCCTGTCTCCTAGCTCTTTCTGTCTACCGCCCTGTCTGTCTCCTAGCTCTTTCTGTCTACCGCCCTGTCTGTCTCTTTGTCTGCCTTCTAGTGTCTCTCTCTCTCTCTCTCTCTCTCTCTCTCTCTCTCTCTCTCTCTCTCTCTCTCTCTCTCTCTCTCTCTCTCTCTCTCTCTCTCTCTCTCTCTATCTCTCTCTATCTCTCTCTATCTCTCTCTCTCTCTCTCTCTCTCTCTCTCTCTCTCTCTCTCTCTCTCTCTCTCTCTCTCTCTCTCTCTCTCTCTCTCTCTCTCTCTCTCTCTCTTTCTCTCTTTCTCTCTTTCTCTCTTTCTTTTCTCATATACATATGGGATAACCATTCAGAGTTCAGACTTTGAAGTTTCAAGGCTGTGACAAGTATGAGTGTTGAGGGAGTGAGGTGCTCGCACTTAGTCCCATCCCTGAGTTCCAGGCCCCATGTCATGTCCCAAGCTAGTGGACACCACCACACACCTGTCTGCTAGGCCTTGGCTCACCACCACATCCTGTCTGCTAGGCCTTGGCACACCACCACATACCTGTCTGCTAGGCCTTGGCTCACCACCACATACCTGTCTGCTAGGCCTTGGCTCACCACCACATCCTGTCTGCTAGGCCTTGGCACACCACCACATACCTGTCTGCTAGGCCTTGGCTCACCACCACATACCTGTCTGCTAGGCCTTGGCTCACCACCACATACCTGTCTGCTAGGCCTTGGCACACCACCACATACCTGTCTGCTAGGCCTTGGCTCACCACCACATACCTGTCTGCTAGGCCTTGGCTCACCACCACATCCTGTCTGCTAGGCCTTGGCTCACCACCACACACCTGTCTGCTAGGCCTTGGGACACCACCACACACCTGTCTGCTAGGCCTTGGCTCACCACCACATACCTGTCTGCTAGGCCTTGGCACACCACCACATACCTGTCTGCTAGGCCTTGGCTCACCACCACATACCTGTCTGCTAGGCCTTGGCTCACCACCACATACCTGTCTGCTAGGCCTTGGCTCACCACCACATCCTGTCTGCTAGGCCTTGGCTCACCACCACATACCTGTCTGCTAGGCCTTGGCTCACCACCACACACCTGTCTGCTAGGCCTTGGCACACCACCACATACCTGTCTGCTAGGCCTTGGCTCACCACCACACACCTGTCTGCTAGGCCTTGGCTCACCACCACACACCTGTCTGCTAGGCCTTGGCACACCACCACATCCTGTCTGCTAGGCCTTGGCACACCACCACATACCTGTCTGCTAGGCCTTGGCACACCACCACATACCTATCTGCTAGGCCTTGGCTCACCACCACATACCTGTCTGCTAGGCCTTGGCACACCACCACATCCTGTCTGCTAGGCCTTGGCACACCACCACATACCTGTCTGCTAGGCCTTGGCTCACCACCACACACCTGTCTGCTAGGCCTTGGCTCACCACCACACACCTGTCTGCTAGGCCTTGGCACACCACCACATCCTGTCTGCTAGGCCTTGGCACACCACCACATACCTGTCTGCTAGGCCTTGGCACACCACCACATACCTATCTGCTAGGCCTTGGCTCACCACCACATCCTGTCTGCTAGGCCTTGGCACACCACCACATCCTGTCTGCTAGGCCTTGGCACACCACCACATACCTGTCTGCTAGGCCTTGGCACACCACCACATACCTGTCTGCTAGGCCTTGGCTCACCACCACATACCTGTCTGCTAGGCCTTGGCACACCACCACATACCTGTCTGCTAGGCCTTGGCTCACCACCACACACCTGTCTGCTAGGCCTTGGCTCACCACCACACACCTGTCTGCTAGGCCTTGGCACACCACCACATCCTGTCTGCTAGGCCTTGGCACACCACCACATACCTGTCTGCTAGGCCTTGGCACACCACCACATACCTGTCTGCTAGGCCTTGGCACACCACCACATACCTGTCTGCTAGGCCTTGGCACACCACCACATACCTGTCTGCTAGGCCTTGGCTCACCACCACATACCTGTCTGCTAGGCCTTGGCTCACCACCACACACCTGTCTGCTAGGCCTTGGCACACCACCACATACCTGTCTGCTAGGCCTTGGCTCACCACCACATACCTGTCTGCTAGGCCTTGGCTCACCACCACATACCTGTCTGCTAGGCCTTGGCTCACCGGCACATACCTGTCTGCTAGGCCTTGGCTCACCACCACATACCTGTCTGCTAGGCCTTGGCACACCACCACATACCTGTCTGCTAGGCCTTGGCTCACCACCACATACCTGTCTGCTAGGCCTTGGCTCACCACCACACACCTGTCTGCTAGGCCTTGGCACACCACCACATACCTGTCTGCTAGGCCTTGGCTCACCACCACATACCTGTCTGCTAGGCCTTGGCTCACCACCACATACCTGTCTGCTAGGCCTTGGCTCACCACCACATCCTGTCTGCTAGGCCTTGGCACACCACCACATCCTGTCTGCTAGGCCTTGGCACACCACCACATGCCTGTCTGCTAGGCCTTGGCTCACCACCACATACCTGTCTGCTAGGCCTTGGCTCACCACCACATACCTGTCTGCTAGGCCTTGGCTCACCACCAAATACCTGTCTGCTAGGCCTTGGCTCACCACCACATACCTGTCTGCTAGGCCTTGGCTCACCACCACATACCTGTCTGCTAGGCCTTGGCTCACCACCACATACCTGTCTGCTAGGCCTTGGCTCACCACCACATCCTGTTTGCTAGGCCTTGGCACACCACCACATACCTGTCTGCTAGGCCTTGGCACACCACCACATACCTGTCTGCTAGGCCTTGGCTCACCACCACATACCTGTCTGCTAGGCCTTGGCTCACCACCACATACCTGTCTGCTAGGCCTTGGCTCACCACCACATCCTGTCTGCTAGGCCTTGGCACACCACCACATCCTGTCTGCTAGGCCTTGGCACACCACCACATACCTGTCTGCTAGGCCTTGGCTCACCACCACATCCTGTCTGCTAGGCCTTGGCACACCACCACATACCTGTCTGCTAGGCCTTGGCTCACCACCACATACCTGTCTGCTAGGCCTTGGCTCACCACCACATACCTGTCTGCTAGGCCTTGGCTCACCACCACATACCTGTCTGCTAGGCCTTGGCTCACCACCACATACCTGTCTGCTAGGCCTTGGCTCACCACCACATACCTGTCTGCTAGGCCTTGGCTCACCACCACATACCTGTCTGCTAGGCCTTGGCTCACCACCACATACCTGTCTGCTAGGCCTTGGCTCACCACCACATACCTGTCTGCTAGGCCTTGGCTCACCACCACATACCTGTCTGCTAGGCCTTGGCTCACCACCACATACCTGTCTGCTAGGCCTTGGCTCACCACCACATACCTGTCTGCTAGGCCTTGGCTCACCACCACATACCTGTCTGCTAGGCCTTGGCTCACCACCACATACCTGTCTGCTAGGCCTTGGCTCACCGCCACATACCTGTCTGCTAGGCCTTGGCTCACCGCCACATACCTGTCTGCTAGGCCTTGGCTCACCGCCACATACCTGTCTGCTAGGCCTTGGCTCACCGCCACATACCTGTCTGCTAGGCCTTGGCTCACCGCCACATACCTGTCTGCTAGGCCTTGGCTCACCGCCACATACCTGTCTGCTAGGCCTTGGCTCACCGCCACATACCTGTCTGCTAGGCCTTGGCTCACCGCCACATACCTGTCTGCTAGGCCTTGGCTCACCACCACATACCTGTCTGCTAGGCCTTGGCTCACCACCACATACCTGTCTGCTAGGCCTTGGCACACCACCACATCCTGTCTGCTAGGCCTTGGCACACCACCACATCCTGTCTGCTAGGCCTTGGCACACCACCACATCCTGTCTGCTAGGCCTTGGCACACCACCACATCCTGTCTGCTAGGCCTTGGCACACCACCACATCCTGTCTGCTAGGCCTTGGCACACCACCACATACCTGTCTGCTAGGCCTTGGGGACCTACAATGCCTGGGTTCCCAAGGTTGCAATAGTAGCAAATGTTTCAATGAACTGAATTCATTTGGATTAAGGAGATGAAGAAGAAAGTGAGTAGGGAAGATGGTTATGGTGCTGAGGATAGTATATACAGTGAAGATGGTATGCAGTGAAGATTTATCATGAAGGGATAGCGGAAGATGAGGTTAGAGAGGGACGATAAGGGGACAAGGGGATTTTGAGGAGAAATGAAATGTAGAAAGAGGGAGGGAAAGAGGGAGAGGGGGGAGTGGGAGAGGGGGAAGAGAAGGTAGAGGGAGGATAGGAATGTGGGGATAGAGAGAAGAGGGGGGAGGAAGACGGTGGACGGGTGAAGAGACAAAAAGAAGGTGAGGGAAGGGAGAAAAGGTGAGGGAAGGGAGGGAGTTTAACACTTACCCCGGGCACCACCGGCCACCCCTCAGTGAAATATTTACACAAACCCTAACTATACTTAAATCAGTCAGAAATGTAATACCACGTTCAAATATAAGTACAAGAAAAACGAGAAAAGATATCCTACCAGTACATCGAGGTGGGGCACACTTGAAAATATATCTTTAAAATTGAACTCGAAACAATATATAAATTGGACAAGTTTAGTTTTAAGAAAGACCTGGGTAAATACTGGTTTGTAAATAGAGTTATTACCTTATAATACAAATCATCAGGTAAGATAGTTAATTGGCGGATTTTGAAAAATTGTTTTAAGCGTAGGTTGGACATATGAGTTTGGGCGGCTATAAATAGGAGCTGCCTCGTATTGGCTAATAAACCTTCTGTAGTTTTCTAAATTTTGATCGTCTTTTATCATAGTTATTTTCAGGTTACCTTGAGATGATTTCGGGGCTTAGTGTCCCTGCAGCCCGGTCCTCGACCAGGCCTCCTTTTTGTCCCCCCTCCCCCCCAGGAAGCAGCCTGTAGCAGCTGTCTAACTCCCAGGTACATATTTACTGCTAGGTGAACAGGCGCATCAAGATGAAAAAAACTCTGCCATTTTTTTCCGCCTCCACCGGGGATCGAACCCGGAACCTCAAGACTACGAATCCCGAGAGCTGTCCACTCAACTATCAGGCCCACAATCCCCACAAAAAGTCCAATACGGCAGTATAACTTTCCAAATCATTCCCCAAAATCTCTCCCTTTCTCACTACTCCTGACTTCCATGTGGCAGTTTCCCAAAATGTCAACACAAATATTTTCGTACCCAAGACGAAGAAGACAGCAGACAAGACTAAGCAGGTCCTCAGCCCCAGCAGCAGACAAGACTAAGCAGGTCCTCAGCCCCAGCAGCAGACCAGACTAAGCAGGTCCTCAGCCCCAGCAGCAGACCAGACTAAGCAGGTCCTCAGCCCCAGCAGCAGACCAGACTAAGCAGGTCTTATATCTTCATACCTAAGCAGGTCTATATATCTATACCCTGACATGAGGCCGTATCTCCCCCCTCCACTACAGCCTACAGGACGTCCACACGCTGCACACTAATCTCATCACCAAAGCAATGTGTGGGGGTGAGTTTTGTCTGTCACCTTGGCTAAGTGTTCATACATTCTTATGAATACTTTCTATAATAAGAAAGGGCTGATGTGGCGATGAATTGACCTCATAACATTCCTTATGCTACAATTCCCATCAAGTCTTTCTCATTATATGCTTAAAACTATGTGGGAAATATCAGCTTTTCCCCTTGAGTTAAGAACTGGCATTTCATACCATCCCAAAATGCAGGAGATAGCCTAGCACCAAGCCTCCTTATCGTCAGTATCTTCACGCCTTTAAGAACTGTTGTCCAATACTTTTAGTCTTTGATGTTCTTGTATTTAACCAGATTATTCTGGCGGATAATTTTTTGTTTACTAATTATTTTTAGCAATTTTAGGAATGTACTTCATGGTCTGGAATGCACTGACCAGTACATTTCCGGATTTTATCAATTTTAGAGTCGTGGTCATCTGAAAGATTTCTACTGGTATCTAGAACATGTCAGTGTGGGATCAGGCGAGCTGGTGGTCAAAGCTGCCTCAGGCATATTGACCTCCTTAAGACATTCCCCTTCTATAGTGTAATTTTTGTTTATGTGGGAATACTTCTGACGCCCTTGGGTCTCGACAGCGTTGTTGGGATGCCATTGTTGGCGCCGACAAGTTCAGGGAGATCACAGAGGTAATTCGTCCTGGGTCATTTTCATTGGGAGATTGCTTGCTCATTTGCATACATAGCTCTGGCACAATGGGTAGGCCCCTGTGGAACACGACTGAAGTCTTGAGGCAGTCACGATTGCCAAGACTTTTGTGCACATGACCTGCTTAGTCTGGTCTGTTGCTGGGAGATGAGGACCTACTTAGTCTGGTCTGCTGCTGGGAGATGAAGACCTGCTTAGTCTCGTCTGCTGCTGGGAGATGAGGACCTGCTTAGTCTGGTCTGTTGCTGGGAGATGAAGACCTGCTTAGTCTCGTCTGCTGCTGGGAGATGAGGACCTGCTTAGTCTGGTCTGCTGCTGGGAGATGAGGACCTGCTTAGACTGGTCTCCTGCTGGGGCTGAGGACCTGCTTAGTCTGGTCTGCTGCTGGGGCTGAGGACCTGCTTAGTCTGGTCTGCTGCTGGGAGATGAGGACCTGCTTAGTCTGGTCTGCTGCTGGGAGATGAGGACCTGCTTAGTCTGGTCTGCTGCTGGGGCTGAGGACCTGCTTAGACTGGTCTGCTGCTGGGAGATGAGGACCTGCTTAGACTGGTCTGCTGCTGGGAGATGAGGACCTGCTTAGTCTGGTCTGCTGCTGGGAGATGAGGACCTGCTTAGACTGGTCTGCTGCTGGGAGATGATGACCTGCTTAGACTGGTCTGCTGCTGGGAGATGAGGACCTGCTTAGACTGGTCTGCTGCTGGGAGATGAGGACCTGCTTAGACTGGTCTGCTGCTGGGAGATGAGGACCTGCTTAGACTGGTCTGCTGCTGGGCGCTGAGGTCCTTGTGGTTGGTATCTATCTTAAGGTTATCTTGAGATAATTTCGGGGCTTAGCGTCCCCGCGGCCCGGTCCTCTACCAGGCCTCCTTTTTGTGATACCCCCCAGGAAGCAGCCCCGTAGCAAGTGTCTAACTCCTAGTTCCTATTTACTTGTATGTGAACAGACGCATCAGGGTGAAAGAAACTGTCCATTTGTTTCAGCTTCCGGCAGGGATCGAACTCGAAACAACGAGTTTTGGACAACGAATTCCGAGCGCCGTCCACTCAGCCGTCAGGGCCTCTTTTAGAGTGAAGGACATGGATAATTTGTCAAAGTTTGCAGCACAAAAACACAAAAAGCACAGAAAGAAAACAGCAGAAAAAGTGCAAAGGTTTGTAACATTCTTAGTGCCAGAACTAAGGGAGTTAAACGGTGAGAATAGGTTAAGGAATAGGTCTCATACCCCTACAGTAGATACAACAACAAGAGGGGATATGATTACAACATACAAGATACCCAGGGAAATAGACCAGGTGGACACGCACAGCTTCTTTAAACTGAGAGATAATAGGACAAGACGACACAGGTGGAAGCTGGAAACACAAATGAGTCGAAGGAATGTAAGGAAATACTCGCACCTTATATGGGAGGTCAACAAGTAGAATAGACTGAAAGAAGAAGTGGTGGAAGCCACCTCCATCCACAACTTTAAGACCAGATTCGACAGAGAATTCGAGTGTCGGTTATAGTTAGTGACCCAAGAGGTACACCAAGGCTGGTAGGCGGCGCATGGGAGCTAGACCTTACATCCTCATTGTTATAGGTAAGTAAGTCATCCCTCACATTAGTCCTCTCACTCATGTCCGTCTTCACTCTAGTCATCATTAGTCATCACTCACTCATACTTAATCTTCATCAATCAATCATCTCTCACAACTGATGCTTCTGGATTTGATCTCAGTGAGACAGAACCGTTTTCTGCAACGTTTCCTTTCATCTAATGCCTCTGTTCACCTAGCATTAAAATAGGTACCAAGGAGTCACAGAGCTGTTGTGGTATGGTATATCTACTAACTACTGACTTCGGGATGGTCAATAGTTAGTATAAAGATATGATACACATAACAATGATACACATTGCATTATAGACTCAGTGGTTGGAGAAGCGGGACCCAAGAGCTAAAACGCTACATCCTGCAACTACAAATAGGTGAATAACTTTGAAGTACAAATCACAGCATCACATATCACTCGGCATTAATAATTCTCCCACTTAACACCCATCAATCATCAGCCTGGTTTTGGGGTACCAATTACGCGATAGTTTTCCCAATTTCCGGGTGATTAGGCAATTGCAAAATATCTATTTAGTGGTAGTTAGCGTCTGAACACGTGGCTGTAGTTAGTCACTAACACGCCAATTTCCAGACGTGTTATGGCGTGACAATGGTAGCGAGTGGTTTGTTGACTTCAAACCCTGATTGAGTCATGATTTGGGATGATTAGAAAATAGTTATTGGCAGGTGATTAGAGGGTGTTTATGTTTAAGGGCTGGGAAGCGTAATTGCTTGAAATTGTTCGAAATGGGTAATAATTACAAATCAGTTTCGGAAAATGTTTTAACCAAATAATTGGAGCTTGAAACCGTTTAAGTTCAATGGAAAGTTGATGTTCATCAGCTTTATTCAATTTTATTCATTTATGACTTTGCATTGATGTTAAAGATTGTGTTGGTGCATCACATTGTTTTTTTGTGTTGTTTGTAATAATGATTTTTTGTTTCCATTTTATTTATTAGAAAATTGCAAGTTACAGTAGAGCTTTTTCTGTACGATTCTCTGTAACATGTGCGGGATTGTGTCATTATTTGGTGGTATTCTTTGGTAATGTTTCACCAGAAAGAGAGAGATGTGACCGTTCATTATCTCAGGTGATTCGAAGCTAATTGGTAGTTAAGTGAACTTGAGAGATAATTCAGAGGGAAATGTAATTGGTTTTGATAGTGAAGAAACTATTATTTTTTTAAGTATTTCCTCGAATCTTTTCGCGATGACGTTAAAGATTTTGATTGGAAATGTGGACACTCCCAGGAGGACACTGTACACTTCCAGGTGGACATTGTACACTCCCAGGAGGACATTGTACACTTCCAGGTGGACACTGTACACTCCCAGGTGGACACTGTACACTCCCAGGTGGACACTGTACACTCCCAGGTGGACACTGTACACTCCCAGGTGGACACTGTACACTCCCAGGTGGACACTGTACACTCCCAGGTGGACACTGTACACTCCCAGGTGGACACTGTACACTCCCAGGTGGACACTGTACACTCCCAGGTGGACACTGTACACTCCCAGATGGACACTGTACACTCCCAGGTGGACACTGTACACTCCCAGGTGGACACTACACTCCCAGGTGGACACTACACTCCCAGGTGGACACTGTACACTCCCAGGTGGCCACTGTACACTCCCAGATGGACACTGTACACTCCCAGGTGGACACTGTACACTCCCAGGTGGACACTGTACACTCCCAGGTGGACACTGTACACTCCCAGGTGGACACTGTACACTCCCAGGTGGACACTGTACACTCCCAGGTGGACACTGTACACTCCCAGGTGGACACTGTACACTCCCAGGTGGACACTGTACACTCCCAGGTGGACACTGTACACTCCCAGGTGGACACTGTACACTCCCAGGTGGACACTCCCAGGTGGACACTGTACACTCCCAGGTGGACACTGTACACTCCCAGGTGCACACTGTACACTCCCAGGTGGACACTGTACACTCCCAGGTGGACACTGTACACTCCCAGGTGCACACTGTACACTCCCAGGTGGACACTGTACACTCCCAGGTGCACACTGTACACTCCCAGGTGGACACTGTACACTCCCAGGTGGACACTGTTCACTCCCAGGTGGACACACCCAGGTGGACACTGTACACTCCCAGGTGGACACTGTACACTCCCAGGTGGACACTGTACACTCCCAGGTGGACACTGTACACTCCCAGGTGGACACTGTACACTCCCAGGTGCACACTGTACACTCCCAGGTGGACACTGTACACTCCCAGGTGGACACTGTACACTCCCAGGTGGACACTACACTCCCAGGTGGACACTGGACACTCCCAGGTGGACACTGTACACTCCCTGGTGGACACTGTACACTCCCAGGTGGACACTGTACACTCCCAGGTGGACACTGTACACTCCCAGGTGGACACTGTACACTCCCAGGTGGACACTGTACATTCCCAGGTGGACACTGTACACTCCCAGGTGGACACTGGACACTCCCAGGTGGACACTGTACACTCCCAGGTGGACACTGTACACTCCCAGGTGGACACTGTACACTCCCAGGTGGACACTGTACACTCCCAGGTGGACACTGTACACTCCCAGGTGGACACTGTACACTCCCAGGTGGACACTGTACACTCCCAGGTGGACACAGGACACACCCAGGTGGACACTGTACACTCCCAGGTGGACACTGTACACTCCCAGGTGGACACTGTACACTCCCAGGTGGACACTGTACACTCCCAGGTGGACACTGTACACTCCCAGGTGGACACTGTACACTCCCAGGTGGACACTGGACACTCCCAGGTGGACACTGTACACTCCCAGGTGGACACTGTACACTCCCAGGTGGACACTGTACACTCCCAGGTGGACACTGTACACTCCCAGGTGGACACTGTACACTCCCAGGTGGACACTGTACACTCCCAGGTGGACACTGTACACTCCCAGGTGGACACAGGACACACCCAGGTGGACACTGTACACTCCCAGATGGACACTGTACACTCCCAGGTGGACACTGTACACTCCCAGGTGGACACTGTACACTCCCAGGTGGACACTGTACACTCCCAGGTGGACACTGTACACTCCCAGGTGGACACTGTACACTCCCAGGTGGACACTGTACACTCCCAGGTGGACACTGTACACTCCCAGGTGGACACTGTACACTCCCAGGTGGACACTGTACACTCCCAGGTGGACACTGTACACTCCCAGGTGGACACTGTACACTCCCAGGTGGACACTGTACACTCCCAGGTGGACACTGTACACTCCCAGGTGGACACTGTACACTCCCAGGTGGACACTGTACACTCCCAGGTGGACACTGTACACTCCCAGGTGGACACTGGACACTCCCAGGTGGACACTGGACACTCCCAGGTGGACACTGTACACTCCCAGGTGGACACTGTACACTCCCAGGTGGACACTGTACACTCCCAGGTGGACACTGTACACTCCCAGGTGGACACTGTACACTCCCAGGTGGACACTGTACACTCCCAGATGGACACTGTACACTCCCAGGTGGACACAGGACACACCCAGGTGGACACTGTACACTCCCAGGTGGACACTGTACACTCCCAGGTGGACACTGTACACTCCCAGGTGGACACTGTACACTCCCAGGTGGACACTGTACACTCCCAGGTGGACACTGTACACTCCCAGATGGACACTGTACACTCCCAGGTGGACACTGTACACTCCCAGGTGGACACTACACTCCCAGGTGGACACTACACTCCCAGGTGGACACTGTACACTCCCAGGTGGCCACTGTACACTCCCAGATGGACACTGTACACTCCCAGGTGGACACTGTACACTCCCAGGTGGACACTGTACACTCCCAGGTGGACACTGTACACTCCCAGGTGGACACTGTACACCCCCAGGTGGACACTGTACACTCCCAGGTGGACACTGTACACTCCCAGGTGGACACTGTACACTCCCAGGTGGACACTGTACACTCCCAGGTGGACACTGTACACTCCCAGGTGGACACTGTACACTCCCAGGTGGACACTGTACACTCCCAGGTGGACACTCCCAGGTGGACACTGTACACCCCCAGGTGGACACTGTACACTCCCAGGTGGACACTGTACACTCCCAGGTGGACACTGTACACTCCCAGGTGGACACTGTACACTCCCAGGTGGACACTGTACACTCCCAGGTGGACACTGTACACTCCCAGGTGGACACTGTACACTCCCAGGTGGACACTGTACACTCCCAGGTGGACACTGTACACTCCCAGGTGGACACTGTACACTCCCAGGTGGACACTGGACACTCCCAGGTGGACACTGGACACTCCCAGGTGGACACTGGACACTCCCAGGTGGACACTGTACACTCCCAGGTGGACACTGTACACTCCCAGGTGGACACTGTACACTCCCAGGTGGACACTGTACACTCCCAGGTGGACACTGTACACTCCCAGGTGGACACTGTACACTCCCAGTGTTATACTCAAATTCTGTCAGTTGAAATGTAACCAATCACAGGCAAGTAGGCCTCTGACGTCATGCCAGACAGAGGAGCATCAAGCATGCTCCCAGCAGCCTCAGTTATCCTCACAGACCCAGAGTAGGTGGACCTCGGCTGGCCAGTTATACACCTGTTTGCCTCACTCAATAAATATATACAGAAGCGACTACTGTGTCTACATTCAACCCGAACAAGGCAAACGAATACTGGTAGCAGCAGTGGGATCCAGAAATTTTTTTCTGGAAGCAAAAGTTCCAGTACCCAGCATCGCCTCGTGTTCCAGCCAAAACCGCCGCCACCGCCACCGCCATAAGCCGCCATCCTGCCACCCACGCATCAAATATTGTGCCAGACCGGGGTCCTGCCATCAACCACTACTCCAGGCCAACGTTTCAGAAGTAAGGGTCAATATTTTCCTGTGAGAACGCTCACTCATCAGTGAGGAGGAAGGAAGCTTCCCGCGCCAGCCATTTTTGAACCTCGCGCCACCACGTGGGAACCACCTATTACACCCACCACCACCACCACCGCCACCCAAGCTGACAGTATCAAGCTTCGTGAGGGTGCAAGCTACTGCAATCGTCGTCAGCCATCGTCGCAAGTATCAACTGGTTATTCCATCGTCGCAATATTGTCGTCGTCAGAATTTATCTTCGTGCCTCTAGCCTGAACAGTGTGGGGTCCCTGAGTCTCGCGCCACCGCCGCCAGGAGCGCTGCCGTCGCATCCAGTTTGTAAACACGCCTCACATGGGCCTCTTCAGATCTTCACGACGCTTCTCCTACTTTGGCTACTGGTGATCCTCATAAATTACAACCCTGAGATAAGTAATTGCTAGTTGAGAACAACGTGCCAAGTGTTAAAAAGTGACTTATGTAATAATTCCCATAATATCCTGTGAATTAACCATTCAGTGACTTGTTAAATATTGGAGCTGGTTCAGTACTGCACTCCCCACAGTTTTCCTGTGTGATTTCAACATTCCTGCTTCTTACAGTAATTTCATTGAATTTTAATTGTTCTCCTAGAGTGTTATTGGTAAATTCAAATTCCAGTGAATTAAGAAATCCTTGTTTTAGTAGCAGTTAAGGATTTGTGCAATATAATTTTTTTTAATTTCTCCAGACCTAACTTGAAATTTATCCTTTAAGCATTTTATTTTAAACTTTTACCATAGGAGTTATATACATTCCTGTGTCCAGTTTATGTGCTACATCCATATTTCTTGCATTGCCACTTGTTGTGTTGAATCTTTTTTAATGAAATTTTGCAATTGCACTTCCAGTTTTTATATTCTCAATTGCTGTGCTTAGTCTGGTTTAATTAATTTACATACATCTAATTCCAGTCATTTTTTTAATGAAAGATTGCTAAATTTAGTTTACAATTGCTTGTTCTTAATTATTTTCTTGCCTAGCCCAATTTAATAATTTTATTTCTGTCATTTTTACTTTAGCCAAGTTTATATTTTTTTGTGTTTATTTTTGTGTATACTATTTCTGATGCCAGGTGCACTTAATTATAATCTGCGTTCAAATATTACTTCCACGGCTGTGACAATGCCTACCACTGTTGAAACCCCTTCAGAATCAATGGGAACAGTTGCTCGTCCCAATGGCCAGAGATCAGCTCAGGAAATGGCTATTCCTCTTTTTGCTGGGGAATCGCGTTTATTAGAATCATGGTTTAGTAAGGTTGAAGCGAAAACAGTTGCACGTTTTTCTAAGCCTACTGATGCCGAATACTTAGCAATTGCACGGTCAGCCGTGGACACAACCAAAGGTGATGCACGTTTTGTTGTTGATGAGAAAGCCATTGTTAGCCTCCAGTCTTGGCCTGAATTTAAGGATTTCTTTCGCCGTCGCTTTGTTAATAAAGGAGACCTTGACCCATATAGGTTAGTCAAGAAAATTGCCAATGCCACCATGCAGCCTGGTGAATCGTTTAATGCGTTTACTAGCCGTCTCGATCAGTATCTGTATGCCTTAGTTTCTGCTATGAATAATTCAACTTGGTTAGATAAAGACAATAATCTGTCCCCTGAGGCTATGGCCAAAATGATAGCATTTGGTACTTTAATGCATTTTGCCCCCGAGCATACAAAACCAATCGTTGAGCAACAAAATTTTGGTGTTAAACATGAAATTGGTGAAGTGTTTGAGGCTATTAACAATGCCGCCGATAAACTAGCTCCCCGAAGTGCTCAACTGTTGCCACCCTCTGATGCTGTAAATGTAGTTACAAGTTCTCAGCATCCTCCCACAAATTCTCAAAACTCTTGGTCGCAGAAGCGTACCCATGCTCGTAGCCCCCAGTCAAATTCGCCGCCTCATAAAATGCCGAAACGCCATAGTCCACAACCATCCACTCCCTCATGTTGGCATTGTGGTAAGAGTAACCACCTTGCAAGGGACTGTTGGTCCGCCCCTAGATCATCACCTCCTAGACAATTCTCTCGGCCCCCTCATCAATCTAATCATTCTAGGCTTCCATATTGCACGTACCATAAACAAGTTGGTCACCACACTGCGGATTGTAGAGCTAGGCAAAGGACATCTCCACCTCGTAACTCCCATGGTCAGTCTTGGCGAGGCTCACAGCGTCCAAGACATTATCAGAACTCTCGTAATTACAACTCCCAGCCCAGCTATAATGCAACTTCAAATTATAATGCTCAGTCACAGAATGCTGGAGCTCAGAATGTTCACTCCATGTCGTCGGGAAACCCCCAAGGCCATCCGCTAACCAATTCAAGCTAGCCAATCCTAGTGCCCTCCCTGTGTATTCAGTAGCTACCCAAAATAGATTTGGACACTTGACAGAGGAGGACACTGACTCTAGACCAGTTGTAGATGTTGACGGATCCACAGTAAATTTGACACAAACAAGACGCAGATATCCCAGACAACATAAGTCAAAAATAGTAACTTGTCCAGTCTCAAGTGATGGTCCCCTTGTATCAGCCATTGTACATGGTAGAGTTTTAAAAGTTTTTCTTGACTCAGGTGCAAAAATTAATATTGTCAAGCCCTCGGCTCTTAGAGACATTGAGAGTAAGCACCCTACTATTTTAAAACAGTCACACATACCTTTTCTAAGTGGTATTTCAGGAAATAAAGTAAAAGTTCAGGGTGAAATTGACCTCCCACTCAAGTTCAATGAGGTCACATTGTCTATAACATGTTTAGTTGTTGACATTATTCATTTTCCTGGAGACATTCTCTTAGGTCTGTACACCATGATTGATGAAAATATTGCATTGTTTCCCCATCGTTGGAACATAAGTATCAAAGACCACGTCATACCCTTGTGTAGCATGTATCGACAGGGCCACGAGTTCAACCTTCAATCAGATTATGTTAATTTTGTTGACACCCGCCTTGCTAGCGTAGGTTTGTCAGATCATTGTCGTGGTAGCATACCCGAGAAAACGGGCACTCGATTGAAGCATAGTAGTTGTACAGTTGTTAAGGAGAATGAGTATCGGGACTTTCTGGAAGGGGACGCCCTAACGGATTCTCGTTGTCTCGCTCGCCTGGCAGCTTCCATCTCTGAAGTCAGTGGTTCCACGGCTACTGACACTGTGCTACACCCTCATTCTCTCACCAGAATAAGAGTTAAGGTTCAGGGAGTGCCTGAGTTGTCGGATGTGATTGCGGAAAGTGAAACATGTAAAGTGAATGGTACATTTGTTGAACCCTCCTGGCACACAGTGCAGGATGGTACTGTCTCACTTTTTATCGCGAACACAAGTAATGCCGATATCCATCTCCAGTCTGGTACCCATGTTGTAGATTTTGCCCATTACTCGTTACCGGTGCGAGTTGTGGATGATGTCTCCATGGATCATACTGTTTGTACGCTCACACCAGGAGAACAGGGATCTCAGCCAGAGGTGCAAGCGCAACACCTCAGTCCTACTGATTTTCCTGACTCTGTGGCTCAGCTTTTGAAAATTTTGAACAAGAATAGAGCTGTTGTTGCTCTACCAGGAGAAAAATTAGGTCTCACTCCTCTTATTACACATAAAATTCCCCTTGAACAAGGAACTACGCCTATTTATGTACCAGCTTACCGACTTCCCCATTCTCAGAGAGCAGAAGCAGATAGACTTGTAGAAGAAATGTTACAGAGTGATGTAATTGAATCGAGTAATTCGCCATGGAACGCTCCATTGATTCTTGTACCAAAGCGAGATGGGTCTTGGAGACCTGTAATCGATTATCGCAAGCTTAACAGAGTAACAATACCTGATCGTTTCCCACTTCCAGTTCTCAATGATTTGTTGCAAAGTATTGGTCGAAACAAAGTATTCTCAACGTTAGATTTGTTGCAGGGATTCTGGCAAATCCCCCTTGATGAGGAAAGTAAACAATTGACAGCCTTTAGTACTCCCAATGGTCATTTTCATTTCAAAAGAATGCCGT
This sequence comes from Procambarus clarkii, assembly GCF_040958095.1. Classification (NCBI taxonomy): domain Eukaryota; kingdom Metazoa; phylum Arthropoda; class Malacostraca; order Decapoda; family Cambaridae; genus Procambarus; species Procambarus clarkii. The sequence goes on from NC_091225.1 coordinate 24,667,675, forward strand.
TTGGTTTGCGTAGTAGTCCAATAACCTTTTCACGGCTCATGACAAATCTATTTCGTAGATTGATAGGAAGTACGCTTCTAGTTTACCTTGATGATCTCATAATCATGTCGCAAGATGTTCAGACTCATTTCCAGAACCTTGAAAAAGTACTTGCAAAGCTCGCTGAAGCTAATTTAAAAATAAAGCTTGCAAAATGTTCATTTTTAAAGCAAAAGATTAATTTCCTAGGTCATACAGTTACACCTTCAGGTATTACATTGAATGAATCAAAAATTATTGCTGCCCGTGATTTTCCAACACCTCGTACCGCAGAAGCCGTAAGACAGTTCACAGGTCTTGTAGGATTTTATCGTTCATTTATTGCTGGATTCTCTATTATAGCCGCTCCGCTTTACAAGTTGCAAAGAAAAGATGAACCCTTTGTTTGGGGAGAGGCCCAGGATCAGTCATTCAAAAAACTCAAAGCAGCCTTGATTTCGTCACCTGTCCTTAGGTACCCAGATTTTTCTAAACCTTTTACGTTGGTTACAGATGCTAGTGACATAGGTCTAGGTGCTGCATTACTTCAAGCAGAAGGTCACAGAGATCACGCAATAGCTTATGCTAGCCGCACATTATCCAAAGAAGAGAAAAATTATAGTGCAACAGAACGAGAAGCCTTGGCAGTTGTTTGGGCACTTAAACATTTCAAGGATACAATTTATAATTACCCAGTTCATGTTCTTACAGATCACCAACCATTAATTCCCTTGTTCAAAAATAAGAATCCAGTTGGAAAGTTTGCTAGATATTTGCTCACAATTCAAGAATTCAATCCCACATTTGGATATATTCCAGGAAAGCAAAATGTTGTAGCCGATGCGTTTTCTCGACACGTAGCTGCGATTCAGTTAAATTACCCAGCATTAGATGCTACAGTAGTAGAAACGGAACAAAGACAAGACCCCATATGGGCACCTGTCATTAAATTTTTGACTAAGCAAGACACTCGCCCGATTCATAAACCGCCAGTACCATTGAAAGAACTAGTTATGTTGGACAATTTACTGTGTAGAGTAGTAAAGCTAGGGACAGCCCCGAGGAAATGTTGTCAGTTAGTTGTTCCAGCTGTCTTGGTACCAACTGTGTTAAAAATTATCCATGATGCTCCTGCAAGTGCACATCCAGGAAAGGATCGTACACTCCAACAAGGTCGATTGAAATATTTTTGGCCAAAAATGGCTAAGGAGATTGCTCATTATGTTGACAGATGTTTAACTTGTTTACAGCACAAGGGACATGTTTCAGGACCTAATCCAATTCAGGTGTACCCAGCAACTAAAGCTCCTTGGGAACGAATATCGATGGATTTATTGACAAATTTTGCGGAAACAGAGAAAGGGAACAAACATTTGCTTGTAATGGTCGATAATTTTTCACGGTTTTGCGAACTAGTTCCTATCCCGAACAAAACAGCTGAAACCATAGCCAGCGCATTCCATGACCAAATAATTTGTAGATATAGTATGCCTAAAGTAATCCTTTCAGATAATGGTCCAGAATTCAGTAATAGTATTCTAACTAGCTTGTGTGATTTATATAACATCAAAAAATGTAGCATCATGCCTTATCATCCGGCAAGTAATGGACTAGCTGAACGTACTAACAGGAAAGTGTTAGATGCCTTGAGAGTCACGTTGAATTTTGATAACAACAATTGGGATGATTTTATACCCTTAATTCAGTGTGCTATAAATTCTTCAATTAATGTTTCTACTGGTGACACACCTCACGCTATTCTTTATGGTACAGATAAGATCCTCCCTAATGAATTGATTAACGTACCTCCTACTCCCTTATATAACGTAGATGATTTTGTTCAAGTGAAGCGTAGACAAATGCAATTAGTATTCAAGAAAATACGAGAACAACTGTCCAAAGCAACAGCCGAGTTCACTCTAGCAAGGAATGCACGAGCTAAACCCAGTAAAATAACTATTGGATCTGTAGTAATGATACTTAACCAACACAGGTCTGGTCCTATGTACAAGTTAACTAAGAAATTTTTGGGTCCATATAAGGTAATCGAGCTTATTAAAGGTAACAAATACAGACTTAAGAACTTGTTAACAGGAGAGTATATAAATGAGCATTTAGACCACATGAAGTTAGCTAAAATGACTGTTGACGAGACTGATGAGGAAGATGACAATGAACTTACCCAGACAGATACTCCTACTCGGACACCACCTTCTGTGGTTGACAGACCACTTGATGTTCAGCAACCCCATACTAGCAATTATAATCTTAGATCTAGACCTCTCGTTTCAACCGTGCACTCACCACATGTCCATTGGCTAGATGTTAACGAGGATATCTCTCAAGATGATAGTTTGTCACATGAAGTTTCATCTGTTCCGGACCTTCAGTCAGAGCCAGAGTTGTATAGTGCTCTGGATGAGCTAGGTGTAGATATCCGCAGAATTTATAATTGAATGCACTCTGTAGTTATTCTGTTTGTTTTGAAAAAAAAAAAAAAAAAAACTCAATTGCAGTATTTCTACCACATGTGTCTTATTATTACCATTATATATAATGTATAGTTTTTCTCAACTTTATTTTGTTATGAATTAGATGCCATTGTCAAGTCTACTACCATTTGTATTTTTACAGTGCTTGTCATAAGAGTTATTATTGTTCTAGCAACCACATTGTGGCCAGTGAATCCTGACTGCTATCACGCAGATGTTAGTCTTCTTGATCCAGGTCTTGTATATGCTTGTAAATATATTGCACATTATATATATTGTACATTGGTCTTGTAAATATATTGTATATTTCGAAAAAAAAAAAAAAGAGAAAAAAAAAAATTATCTATCTTGAAATTCAATTGTGGTTGTTAGGTCAGAACTTTGTTCTATTAATGTAATAATTGTTTAATTTTGTATGGTTTTCAAGCACATGCCATTGACACATGTTAATAATTTTGTTTAGGCAATACCTTGAGTTGTATTGTTCATATCTGATCAGTAGACATACACATGTTCTTAATACTCTGATTTAATCAAAGCATTGTTACCATGATTTTCACCTATTATGATGAATTTTTTTTTTGGTGCATATATGCCGAGTTGTTTGTATTACGCACACCTGATCTTCTTTCAATGTTTTATTATGCAAATTTCACATGTAAGCCATTATTGTATGCCACCGAGGTCCTTTCAGTATCATTGTAACTATATAGCTAGCCAGAGCTTGTCGACAAGGGACGTCGACTTGGTAGCGTGTCCGAGCGGTGTTATACTCAAATTCTGTCAGTTGAAATGTAACCAATCACAGGCAAGTAGGCCTCTGACGTCATGCCAGACAGAGGAGCATCAAGCATGCTCCCAGCAGCCTCAGTTATCCTCACAGACCCAGAGTAGGTGGACCTCGGCTGGCCAGTTATACACCTGTTTGCCTCACTCAATAAATATATACAGAAGCGACTACTGTGTCTACATTCAACCCGAACAAGGCAAACGAATACCAGGTGGACACTGTACACTCCCAGGTGGACACTGTACACTCCCAGGTGGACACTGTACACTCCCAGGTGGACACTGGACACTCCCAGGTGGACACTGTACACTCCCAGGTGGACACTGTACACTCCCAGGTGGACACTGTACACTCCCAGGTGGACACTGTACACTCCCAGGTGGACACTGTACACTCCCAGGTGGACACTGTACACTCCCAGGTGGACACTGTTCACTCCCAGATGGACACTGTACACTCCCAGGTGGACACAGGACACACCCAGGTGGACACTGTACACTCCCAGATGGACACTGGACACTCCCAGGTGGACACTGTACACTCCCAGGTGGACACTGTACACTCCCAGGTGGACACTGTACACTCCCAGGTGGACACTGTACACTCCCAGGTGGACACTGTACACTCCCAGGTGGACACTGTACACTCCCAGGTGGACACTGTACACTCCCAGGTGGACACTGTACACTCCCAGGTGGACACTGTACACTCCCAGGTGGACACTGTACACTCCCAGGTGGACACTGTACACTCCCAGGTGGACACTGTACACTCCCAGGTGGACACTGTACACTCCCAGGTGGACACTGTACACTCCCAGATGGACACTGTACACTCCCAGGTGGACACTGTACACTCCCAGGTGGACACTGTACACTCCCAGGTGGACACTGTACACTCCCAGGTGGACACTGTACACTCCCAGGTGG